>NC_053025.1:370293231-370486888 GCF_003073215.2 Triticum urartu | reverse complement strand
TTTCTTCTCTGTTTCGTATATTTTCGTCTACGTTTAGTCCCACATTGCCTAGCCTTTGAACCCTAAGCCTCTTTTTCACCAATAAATATAGACCCATATAGCCTTCAAAAATCATCCGATTCGGGTTAAATCAATATTTTGGTTTGACTAGATTCATTTAAGAAAAATATTTTTCTCCTCTCCGGCGCGACGTCTGGAAATTGTCTCTTCTCTCCAAAGTACCTTTGTTTTTTTTCTTCTTATACTTTCGTAGTTTATTATTTTTTAGACTAATACGATAAAATAATTAGATTATCAATTAGTCTACGTATTTATACATTAGACCCTAGCTCGTATCTATTTTTTTTCTTTCGTAAAACAGCTTGACCCTGATTTTTCAAATAGCCATAACTTTTTACTCGTTTGTCCAAATCCAACGAAACCAACGCCCACTTCTTCGTTATGATCCCCTCTATCCAGTAATCCAACCCAAACATGTTTTTGAAATTTTAAAATTTCGAATTTTGTTTAGATTCATATTCAAACTTCTTTTGAAGATAACTTGAGTTTCATAACTCCGATTTAGTTGATTCTTTTTGCAAATCGAAGCTCTTGACCTAAACTTTCTGATAAGGACAAATTCACATAATTTTGGTACTTTAGAAATTGTTTTATGTTGTAGGAGTTATTTGCTTGGCTTTGATGTTTTCCGAACTTTCTTCTTCGTTCTTCCCGATCTTCTGAGTGTTTGCTTATGTGAGGTTACTATTGCTTGCTCACGATAGATTGAACGGAGTGTGATGAGTAGAACTATCAAGAGTTTTGAGTGCGAATCATCTACATCAACATTGCAGGCATGTTCACACTTTGATCATATCCCTTTTATCACCCAGTTTTTATGCATTAGTTCCAATCCTCAAACATTGCATGATTAGGATGTCATTAACATATGGGTTGGGAAGTAGTTGATGAGATAGAACCTATTACCCTCTTACATTCAAACCCTTGGGAGTTACTTCTACGCGTTGCTTAATTTGCTATGATATGCTCGTAGACGTGGTTTGGGTGAGTGAAATCCATGACAGATGTGAGATTGTTAATTAATGGTTCAACTTAAGGTGGCAACTTAAATACACATCTGGGTGGATTGAGGCACCTGGAGTACCCAGTGTTGCCTGTATTTTCCGAAATCCCGGAGTACCCGTGGGATTTTCCTATGGACCACCACCCAGGCTCAAAGGGATCATAAGATTATTCATGCTAGAAACTTCCGTGTGCAGCCACAAGCTATTATGGGATCTAGCATAGTTGAGTAAGTTACGTGAAGCTCTTGAAGAGGTGGATCAGCAGGTAGAGGGTTGTAGGTTTGGTATGGTCTGCCCGGAGTAGAGAGTTAATGTTTCTGAAAGACTGTGTCTCGGTCATCCGTTTCTCAAACACCATGTAGTGCGAGAAATCCAACGGAGGCGATCGAGTCTTGTGGGGAAAAGTGCGCAAACCTCTGCAGAGTGTATAAACTAATCATGGTTAGCCGTGTCCCCGGTTATGGACAATCTTGAGTATCTGGTTCTTGGATTATCATATTGATCTCATCACGTTACTTAAGTAATTTGTTGGGTTATTGATGTTAATTTGGGATTGAGTTGGAGGAACCTTCTCAATATTTTCAACCAACTTTGTAGTTAAATAAAATATATTACTTTGAAGTAGGGAAAAATTGGCTTTTCGCAAAAAAATTATAACCATAGAGCTTTTCCACTAGCCAAATATGCATGTAGTGATAGCCATTATTCATCATTATCCTCTGGTGTGAATTTGCCAGTACATTCAATGTACTGACCCTTTGTGGCTGCAATGTCTCATGTTACAGGAATCTTACGACGAGTAAGTGATACGTTAGGGTTACGATTTCTACACTCAACTTTGCCGTTGGTGTTGATGGGAATCCACAACCTTTGTTACTTCCGCTATTTGGATTGATGTAATAGTATTTACGTTACTTTTACATGTGATTTACCTCTATTATAAATCCTCGAGTACTGTGTGTCTCAGCATACCGATCCAGGGATGACACGTAAGCATAGAGACTTGACCGTCTGAGGTCGGGTCGCTACACCTATTTTTTTCTCCCCGAAAGCAGTTATATAGAGTTGGAATTGGAGTCGGGGGGTCTCCAGGGGACCCACGAGGTGGGGGGGGGGCACCCACCCTCGTGAGAAGGGTGTGGGACCCCTGGTCTTCATCTTTGGCAAGGATTTTTTTATTATTTATTGTAAGATATCCCGTGGAGTTTCAGGTCATTCCGAGAACTTTTGTTTTCTGCACATAAAACAACATCATGGCAATTCTGCTGAAAACTGCGTCAGTCCGGGTTAGTTCCATTCAAATCATACAAGTTATAGTCCAAAACAAGGGCAAAAGTGTTTGGAAAAGTAGATACGTTGGAGATGTATCAGCCTGCTGCTCGTGGGCTGCAGGGCTAGTGGGAGCGTTGGCCGTATTCGACGGAGAGCCGCGAGGAGCACCATCGCTAGTGGGTGCCGTCTACGCGACGCGCGTGGAGAGGGCGGCCCGGTGCTCAGCACGAACTCGACGAGCATCAGCCACGGGGATGGCGAAACAGTGGCGAATCTACTGGAGGAAGAGAGGCTCCGACGCATCCCTACCCGGCACTCCAAATGTCAGATTAAGGGCTCCACAGACACTTGATAGATTCGAACTCTGGGGTATGTGCGAAGAACTCAACCTCCCCAGTCTGCCTACTCGCCAACCTCACGGCCTAGCTCGATGAACAGGAAGGAACTGGGACACAACAGTTTACCCAGTTTTGGGCCACCTTGCGGTGTAAAACCCTACTCCTGCTTTGTGGTGGATTGGTCTCAAGATAGGCTGAGGACGAACTAGTACAGTGGAAGAACAACCTCAGGAGGTGTGCTCTTGAGCTAGTGAGCTAGTGGGGATGGAATGGATCCTCTTCCTCTATGTGGGGGCCAAGCTATATTTATATTAGCCTTGGTCCTCTTCCCAAATGAATGCGGGAAGGGATCCCACAACGACCAAATTCGAAGGAAGACAACTAGTACATCTTATCCTGACAAAAGTAGTCTTCACCCGCAAAGCTTCTGGTCGTGACACCGTGGTGGGCTCGGCGATGACCTTCGTACTTCCATCCTGACGGTCTTGGTCTTGTTGCACGGGAATGGAAACCTTTGGCTGATTCCCCGGCACTCTGCGCCTGCGCTTGCTTCCTTAGCACCAAAGAGGAAACTGCTGTCCTGCACCCGCTGGCGCCCGCCTGGCCTTGGTCATCATGGCTCACGTCATCCGAGCCTCGCGAGGTGAGGCTTGCATAGAAATCTCCGCTCCACAGGAGCCGGCCTGAGGAGGCCGCTTCTCCTGGAGGGCTTGGTGTCGTCCACCTCGCGAGGCTTGGCCCCTCGCAAGGGTCTTGAGTTGTTGATGCTGAGGATGGGCCATACCAGGCCATCGATGGAGCCACGCCGTGGGCCGTAGGCAGGCAATTCTAGGTACCCCCATTCCTAGAACACCGATAGGGAGTGCATGTTTTCAATGACTCAATACTACCAAACACGACATGCAGTGGTTAGTTCATTGCGTGCAATACTATTAATTAGCAAATAAACATTAAGTTCTCTCATTTTCCCCGCATTCTTAGTCATGGTGCACAACTTAAGATGACTTATTCACCTAGACGGAGGGAGTACATTTATGGTGGTCTAGAAAAAATAAACAAAATTGATACTCAAAACTAATTCTTAAAGATAATTTCTTGCAAAGCAAAATAAGTGTTATTTCTTCACAAGTTTTGGATGCAGGTCGAATAGTTGAACGCTTTTGTTTGCAAAAGACACTTTTTTATCTATTTCACCTGGATGTTTGTGAGATCTAGAGAAGAAATAATATCCGAAGAAACCCATCGATACTCGTTACACATGAGATGACCCCCACATACTTTTTCAAAATAAACAACTCCCTGATCAATGCATTTCACTGTTCCGTGCAACGCACGGGCACCTTACTATATATTAGTACGACCATAAATTTAACTAACATTATATATAGTACAATAAATGCTCATGCATGTCACCAAAAATTATATCATTGGAAACTATGTTCAAATGCGAATCCAACGATATAGTTTTTGTTGACATGCTAACATTTTGTCAGCTAAATCTCCAGTCAAATTCAATGGGGGACTAATAAATGAAGAAAATATGCCCTAGAGGCAATAATAAAGTTGTTATATATATATATATATATATTTCCTTATATAATGATAAAATTTTATTATTCATGCTAGAATTGTATTAACCGGAAAGTTGATACATGTGTGGATACATGGACAAAACACATTGTCCCTAGTAAGCCTCTACTAGACTACCTCGTTAATCAAAGATGGTTAAGTTTCCTAACCATAGACATGTGTTGTCATCTAATGAATGGGATCACATCAGTAGGAGAATGATGTGATGGACAAGTCCCATCCGTTAGCTTAGCATAAGGATTGTTAAATTTTATTGATATTGCTTTCTTCATGACTTATACATATTCCTTTGACTATGAGATTATGCAACTCCCGAATACTGGAGGAATACCTTGTGTGCTATCAAACGTCAGAATGTACCAGGGTGATTATAAAGTTGCTCTACAGGTTTCTCCGAAAGTATTTGTTGGGTTGGCATAGATCAAGATTAGGATTTGTCACTCTGAGTATCGGAGATGTATCTCTGGGCCCTCTCGGTAATGCACATCATAATGAGCCTTGCAAGTAATGTGACTAAAGTGTTAGTTGCGGGATGATGCATTACAGAACGAGTAAAGACACTTGCCGGTAACGAGATTGAAATAGGTATGAAGATACCGACGATCGAATCTCGGGCAAGTAACATACCGATGACAAAGGGAATAACGTATGGTATCATTATGGTATGACCGATAAAGATCTTCATAGAATATGTGAGAACCAATATGAGCATCCTGGTTCTGCTACTGGTTATTGACCGGAGAGGTGTCTTGGTCATGTCTACATAGTTCTCGAACCTGTAGGGTCCACACGCTTAAAGTTTGATGACGATTTTGTATTAGATGAGTTATGTGATTTGGTGACTGAATGTTGTTCGGAGTCCTGGATGAGATCACGGACATGACGAGGAGTCTCAAAATGATCGAGAGGTAAATATTCATATATAGGGCGATAGTATTCGGACACCGGAAGTTTTCTAGGGGTACCAGATACGTATCGGGTCACCGAAAGGGGTTCCGGGCAACCCCCCGCAAGCTATATGGGCCTAATGGGCCAAGAGTTGGATAGACCAGCCCCAAAAGGGGCTGGTGCGCCCTGTGTAGGCTGAATAGGAGGAGAAGGAAAGGAAGGGAAGGGAGAAGGAAAGGAGAGGATTCGGCCTCCCCCTTCCCTTCCCCTCCCCCTCTCTTTCCTTCCCCCTCCGATGGATGTGGAAGGGGGGAGGCCGACTTGGAGGAGGCACCCAAGTAGGATTGCTCCTACTTGGGGCGCCCCTTGTAGCCCCTCTCCCTCTCCCACCTATATATATGGGGAGGGTACCGCTAGAACACAAAACATTTATTCCTAGCCGTGTGCGGCACCCCCATCCACAGTTTACGCCTTCGGTCATATTGTTGTAGTGCTTAGGCGCAGCCCTACGCGAATCACTTCACCATCACCACCACCACGCCATCGTGCTGATGTAACTCTCCCTCGACACTTTGCTGGATCAAGAGTTGGAGGGACGTCATCGAGCTGAACGTGTGCAGAACTCGGAGGTGCCGTATGTTCGGTGCTTGATTGGTCGGAACGAGAAGATGTTCGACTACATCAACCGTGTTGTCAACCACTTCCGCTTTTGGTCTACATGGGTACATGGACAAACTCTCCCCCTCTCATTGCTATGCATTTCCTAGATAGATCTTGCGTGAGCGTAGGAACTCTTGAAATTACATGCCACGTTCCCCAACAGTGGCATCCGAGCTAGGTCTATGCGTATATGATATGCACGAGTAGAACACAAAGAGTTGTGGGCGATGATAGTCATACTAATTACCACCAATGTCTTATTTTGATTCGGCGGTATTGTTGGATGAAGCGGCCCGGACCAACCTTACATGACCACGTTCATGAGACCGGTTCCAGTGAGAGACATGCAACTTGTTTTGCATAAAGGTGCCTGGCGGGTGTCTGTTTCTCCAACTTTAGTTGAATCGAATTTGACTACGGCCGGTCCTTGCTGAAGGTTAAAACAACAAACTTGACGAAATATCGTTGTGGTTTTGATGCGTAGGTAAGAACGGTTCTTACTAGAAGCCCATAGCAGCCACGTAAAACTTGCAACAACAAAGTATAGGACGTCTAACTTGTTTTTGCAAGGCATGTTGTGATGTGATATGGTCAAGATACGATGTGATATACGTTATTGTATGAGATTATCATGTTTTGTAAAAGTTATCAGCAACTGGAAGCAGCCTTATGGTTGTCGCTTTATTGTATGAAATGCAATCGCCATGTAATTGCTTTACTTTATCACTATGCGTTAGCGATAGTTGTAGAAGCAATAGTTGGAGAGACGACAACGATGCTATGATGGAGATCAAGGTCTCAATCCGGTGGCGATGGAAATCATGACGGTGCTTTGGAGATGGAGATGAAAGGCACAAGAGGATGATGGACATATCATGTCACATATTTTGATTGCATTTGATGTTTATCTGTGATGCATCTTATTTTACTTAGTACGACGGTAGCATTATAAGATGATCCCTCACTAAAATTTCAAGGTATAAGTGTTCTCCCTGAGTATGCACCGTTCTGACAGTTCGTCGTGCCGAGACACCACGTGATGATCGGGTATGATAAGCTGTACATTCACATACAACGGGTGCAAGACAGTTTTGCACATGTGGAATACTCGGGTTAAACTTGACGAGCCTAGAATCTACATACATGACCTCGGAACACTGGAGACCGAAAGGTCGAACATGAATCATGTAGTAGATATGAGCAACATAGAGATGTTCACCATTGAAGACTACTCCATCTCACGTGATGATCGGACATGGTTTAGTTGATATGGATCACGTGATCATTTAGATGACTTGAGGGATGTCTATCTAAGTGGGAGTTCTTAAGTAATATGATTAATTGAACATAATTTATCATGAACTTAGTCCTGACAGTATTTGCATATCTATGTTGTAGATCAATAGCTTATGTTTAGCTCCCTATTTAATTTTTGATATGTTCCTAGAGAAAACTGAGTTGAAAGATGATAGTAGCAATGATGCGGACTGGGTCTATGATCTGAGGATTATCCTCATTGCTACATAGAAGAATTATGTCCTTGATGCACCGCTAGGTGACAGACCTATTGCAGGAGCAGATGCCAACGTCATGAACGTTTGAAAAGCTTGGTATGATGACTACTTGATAGTTTAGTGCACCATGCTTTATGGCTTAGAACTGGGACTTCAAAAACGTTTTGAACGCCACAAAGCATAGGAGATGTTCCAAGAGTTGAAATTGGTATTTCAGACTCATGCCCATGTTAAGAGGAATAAGACCTCTGACAAGTACTTTGCCTACAAGATGAAGGAGAATAGCTCAGCTAGTAAGCATGTGCTCAGAATGTCTGGGTACTACAATGCTTGAATCAAGTGGGAGTTAATCTTCCAGATAAGATAGCGATTGACAGAGTTCTCTAGTGACTATCACCAAGTTACTAGAACTTTGTGATGAACTATAATATGCAAGGGATAACGAAAAATGATTCCCGATCTCTTCGCTATGCTCAAAGCTGCGGAAGCAGAAATCAAGAAAGAGCATCAAGTGTTGATGGTTAACAAGGCCACTAGTTTTAAGAAAAAGGGCAAGGGAAAGAAGGGGAACTTCAAGAAGAATGGCAAGCAAGTTGTCACTCTCGTGAAGAAGCCCAAGTCTGGACCCAAGCCTGAAACTGAGTGCTTCTACTGCAAAGGGACTGGTCACTAGAAGCAGAACCGCCCCATAAACTTGGCGGATAAGAAGGATGGCAAAGTGAACAAATGTATATTTGATATACATTATTGATGTGAAATTTACTAGTGTTCATAGTAACCCCAGGGTATTTGATACCGGTTTAGTTGCTATGATTAGTAACTCGAAACAGGAGTTACAAAAGGAACAGAGACTAGTTGAGGGCGAGGTAAAATACACTGACAAGCAACCATCACATCCCTCTATCTTTTTTGCATTTCATCTATCCGCATTTACTATGTCCAGTTCATCTCGCACACTCGATCCCTAGCTACTAATCCTAGTATCCCTAGCAACTACTCCTAGTATCCCTAGCTACTACTCCTAGTATCCCTAGCTACAACTCCTAGTGCCCATTCTTTTGGTGGCTTAAAAAATAAGCCGTCTCTTCCCCATCTTTTCCCATAAGACTAGTCACTGTGGAGATTAACATAAGGCGCCTCACTCATTTATTTGGGCTTTTAAACCACTACCTCCATCTTGGTTTATTAGTTACCATTGTAGTTTGTGCTAAATTTTGACCAAATATTTAACTAATAAAATGTTAGTGCATGTCAAGGACAGTTATATAATTTTGGGTGACATGCATAAACATTTCATTAGTTAAATTTATGGTCTAAATTTGACACAGATTACAATGGGGACCAATAAACCAGGACGGAGGTAGTAGTTATGGGATTACGAATCTAGAAGGCTAAAAGAACTGGCCCCTGGTACTCCTAGTAGTAGTACTCAAGTTGGAATTCAATTTGCACGACACAACTTGTTAGTCAAAAAATTCGATACAGGGTGTAGGAAGCGGTTTGGGAATTTGCATGCCTTCTTGTCCAGTGAGATACTCCATACAAAGTATGATAGAGACATAACCACATAGAAGGAAGCTAAACGTAAGCAATCAAACGAGCATTTTTGCATTTCTTTTGCATTGAATCGTTTCACAAGCTTGACTAGTGTTGTTTTTCTACTTTTACAAAAACCACATCGTAATGCTAAAACATGCATTTGCACGTACATAAGTAATAGTAGTAGCACAATATGCAAGCATATATATAGAGAGAGACGTGTAGTGCAATATATAGTGAAGTTTGTGCTATATGCACGTACTTCCAAAATGCGTACGGATACACAAGGTTTCCAAACATTTCCTTTTGCATACTTGATTAAGGACGCTAATAATTCCCGAATGTTCGAGATTTATCATTTGCGTCCAAAAACTAATGAGATCGCCTTACGAAACTAAATTATTCCAAATAAAAGCCACGGCGCTCGCAGGAGCGCTCGTAGCGCGCCATGAGTACCCTGGTGTGCGGCCGTTTCCCAGCGTGCTGACTCAACGCCTCTTCCTCAGCCTCGCAACTCGCGAGGTGTTGATTGCCGGCTTGCCGGCGGGCGAGCGTGATCTCACTGGTGTGGTGATCCGGCGCCGACAGGTACTCCTCCTCGCTGGAAGCATGCAACCGATCCACGTAACGCCAAGCGTAGATGAGGCATTTGGGCCCGACTGCACTCCGGGCAGAGGCGTGGGCGTCCTCCGCCACCCTCACGGCCCTCGCACGAGCCTTCTACCAAAGAGCCAATTGCCTAACTCTCTCGAACGCAGCATAGGCTTGCCAGGCAGCATGCCTCGTGGCGCGCTGCTCTTCCTCGGCCTTCTTCTTCGCCTCTATTTTGGCGCGCTCTGCCGGAGGCAAAGCCTCCCACAAGGCGACATCCATTTCTTTCCAAAGCTCCTTAAGGCTAGGGGGCTCGAAGGGCGGCGCGACGTTCTCCTCGTAGCGGGGAGCCGACGCGTCCTCCGACGCGCGTGCTGGCGAGACTGGGAACACCGACGCGTCCTCCTCGACTAGTGGCGGCAAGGAATGGAATGACGACGGGTGACCGTCCGCGCGGTGCAGTGAGGGGCGCCTAGGGCTTGGGAGGGGCGATGCCATGGTGGTCGACATGAGAGGGAGGGGGAGGAGATAGCGATGAACGTGAGTGTTCTTCCGAATGTCATGGGAGGCGCAGTATTTATAGCGAGCAATAGCACACCTACGTTAGATATGGACTGAGCTTCAGTGACTTAACTGCAGGTGCAGTTGCGTCACTAACATGTGGCCCAGATGCCTGTTGGGCCCACATGTCAGTGACCCAATGCACCTGCAGTTAAGTAACTAGAGCAATGTCCCGTAAGATATGTTGCGTGATTAATGTAACAGCAATGTGGGCATATTTTTTGGAGTAAATTACGGGGGAGGGAAGGGGTGGAAATATTGCTCGTCACAACGGATTGGACGAGCGTGGGGGGAGGAGAGTCATGCATGCAAATTTTTTCCACACGGGGTGGAGTGGTGGGACTACCAGAGGGAGAAGGAGAGTCAAGCAGGCAGATTGTTTTCACACATGGAGAGGAAAATTTTTGGAGATGAATGGGCTTCCGGCAAGTATGAGGAACCGTGCATAATAAGTCAACTTGCATGTCGGGCTAGGTACAGTATCAAGTCATTAAAAACATACACGCCCCACACATGTTCAGATTTCAAGGTGCACTAAATTATTGCATGTGATGATTAAGGCTAGCCATAGTGGTGGTATAATATGGTATCTTAGCTGGTATCATGCACATGGGAATAGCAAACATGCTGATGTGGCCAAGAATTAAAGAAGAGAGGGAGTTATAGTAACATAGATAGATACCGTATCATGTTAAAATACTATGCTACTTTGTGTCATGCATAGAACTATAAAGGTAGTCCCGTATCATACACTAGTATCATGCACATGATACTAGTATATGATACTTTCTACTATGAGTAGCCTAAAGAGAATATTAACTAATCTCTACTCTACTCTTATAAAAAGCAGAGTTGGGGATGATGGTGTGCCTGCCATCCTGCAATATAGGTTGTCCGATCTATATCTAACGTATAGGAAGGAAACTATGAAAATTTACCCGCACTCCTCTCCACATTTGCAGATAAGGCCTTCCCTTGTTCATCCTTTTCTCCTGCAAGATAAACTACTCATACAAATGCATCTTGATGTTCCATGCAATGCACGGGCATCTTGCTAGTGCATGTAAAAATCTTTGTCATTTACTAGTGTTCATGCATGCATGCAATGCGGTAATGCATTGGTAAACACATTTTTTGTGAAGAACGAGAACATTAACTGAGTACATTTGCAGACTACAAAAACTATTCCACCGCCTCTATCTTTGTAAGAGTAGGTGAAAATTTTGAATCGAGCCCTTTAAACTAGAAGGGAGTTAGTAGTAGTACTCTAATAGCTAACCTTGTTGTGATGAATATTTAGGACATGGCACACACCTGGACTAAGGAACTAGTCTGCACCGTGCATATAAGTTTTGTCTGAAGTCAATGTACCTCTACTTTGACCAAACTTATAGAAAATGTATCAACATTCACAATGTCAAATCAATATTTTTATACTCATTATGAAATGTAGTTTCATAAAATATATATTTGGTATTGTAGATATTGATATTTTTAGTATAAATTTGGTCAAAAAAATTTCAATCTTTGACTTGACACAAATCTTACACGGAGTAAAAAGTACCGGAGGAAGTATCATGCATGTGGACTAGGCAGAAAAATTGCTCATTTATAGCTGTCCGAAGTCTCAAAGGGCGCGACCGCGCAAGGGAGGCGAAGGTCGTGGGAGGCGCGACGGTTGATGGAATTAAGTGAAGTTACATCCACGTGCAGACATGGCATGCGAACACGCAGAAGCTATACCGTCAGGCCTACGATATGGGTCTAGTAGACATGACATCTAGTGGGTCCCACATAGTACTCGAGAACTCTTTGGGGGCATGGAGCCGTTTATCCACCGGGCAAGCCAACCACCCCACGCCGTTCACACGCCCTACTCGTCCTCATCTTCTACCTTACAATAATTCGCTCCCAGTCGTCCCGTCCTTTCACATTACACCATTTCAACTTCTCCTAACCCGCCTCCAAAATCCATGCCCTCCCAAATCTCCATGATCACCTCTAAGTACCAGGTTAGAATCATCACCAGCGATGAGTTCATCATCATCTACACCCGTAGATCCGCGACTGTGGAAGCATGCCTTGCTCACTTCCTACGCATGTTCCAAAGTTCAAAGGATAAGTGGGTCATTGGGCTAGATGTTGAGTACACCACAGTCCTGGAAAGCGAGAAGCTTCTAAAGGAGGCAGAGAAGAAGAAGCACACTGTGATCCAGGTTTGCATACATAACGTGTGCTTGGTCTGCCAGTATGCCAAGCCAACATTAGGTGCCAGGAATTGGAGTTCTTCCTCAAGGACAAAAGAGTGAAATTCGTTAATGTAGACTTTACGAACGATAGGATAGTCCTGGGTCGAATAGGCCTCGTTGTAGGCCACCTCTTTGATCTCCAGAAGGCAAACCTGGTGTCATCCTCTCAGCCTTCAATGCTGACCCTGGCGGCAGCCATGATTGATCCTTCGTATGCTCAACGAAAGAAACCTCACCAGGAGTTTCATCGTGCATGGGAGTCGAAGACAATAGATGAAGATCACATCCTGTATGCAGCAACGGATGCCTACCTTTCTTGAAATATCTACAAGGGTTGGATGAAGAAGCAGAGCCCAGTGTCCGGTTCAAGCAAAGAATTTTCAGCGAAGAGGAAGAGGGACGAGGACGAAGTTGAAAACGTGGACTCAGACTTCGAGTAAGGTGGCAGTGTCAGCGCTCATGCTACTTCTACTGCAATGTTAAGCGGACTAGTTGCTTAGTTTTATTCCAGGGGTGTGTTGTGCTGAGCCCCCAACAGAACTATGTTTATGTTCTTCCTCGTTATTTGAACTCATACATACAGTAGTACTAGTATGTCTTACCACTTTTCTTCTTATAGTTGGTACTACTGCTCGTATCTTCGCGTTCCTACTGTACTTAATATGTACTAGTAGTATAATTTGGGTTAGTCGAATTGTAAAAGAAGTTTGATGGAGCGAAGGAAGAAGACGGCAGAGAAGCTACCCCAGTATCTATATTAGGGTGGCAGGGTGCCCATGATCTATCTTATGAGTGTCGGGTGTGGAATGCAGTTCGCCGGAAAAAAATGTTTTTTTGGGGTTAAAGATGGCGGGGGTGGGGGGAGCATGGCGATGTCAGGTGGTTCATGGAAGGGAAGGGCGGCGACAGGCGGTTAGGCATGTGGCGGGATGGCGGCTCGATGCCTGAGAGAGAAGATGAATAGTGCATCAATTACAAAGGTTGAAGAAGCCCTTCTGGGCGTCCATGTTGCATCCAACAGCTCACAACAGTCGACTGACCCAAATTGTTCCTTCAGATTGCAGGATCCACGTGGCATTTAAGGTCTCGAACGTAGATTCCGCATCCGCACCCGGTTTGCGGGCTCGACGCGGGTGTGACCTGCTTCTACCGGGACAACCACGCGCGCCTCCTCCGCACGGGTGGAGACAATAATGACACGCTAGCTACTCCTTGCCGATGTGCTGGAGCATGCGCTCGTCCTCCTCTTTGTACGCCGCGGGCATAGACGTGGCTCCACCAGCTACTCGCGTGCTTGGCAGCGCGATGGCATCGGGGGGAGGGACTGCAGACGACATGAGCGGGCGAGCCTTCGGCTTCATGGCACAAGGATGGCGGGGACACGGCGGTGATGGATGAGAGATGGTCGGCCAGAGCAGGCGGGCGCCGGCATGCGCAACTGCGGCGGTGGCGTATTGATGAGCCCGCGCATGGGAGCTTAGTTTAGTTTTATATAGGGTTGGTCAAACTTAAAAGAACACCGTACTAGTACACGTAAACATTAGACTAAGGCAGCGCTTATACTACCATATTAGTTAGCACATCATCAATACAAAATCCTATGCAAGCGCGTGCACCGTGGCCGCGTGGTCGATCGAATGGTGCGTCACCATGTCGCGCTCGAAGGACATCCACCGAACCTTTTTGTGTGTGTGAAAACAATCCCCCAATATTGCTCTACTTTTTTTCCTGGAAAGGTTCTTTATGCAACAATATTTCCATATATTTGAATTTAGCTACAGTTCATGCTTATTTGGATTTGGATGTTCTAGGTGCGCCCTAGTTTTTTAAATACTGTTTCTGTGTGTGACTGAGAGAGAACGCATGTATGTGTCCATATGTGTGTTGTGGCGGAAGGGCAATGTGGAACGTTGTGCGTGCGATAGAGACACAAAGAGGTGTGAATGTGCAAATGATCATGCATGAGTGAGACATAGAGAGATGTCAATACGTTGTGTATACATGAGAGAACGGTCTTCTATTTGTACTTGTGTGTGTGTGCGAGAGAGAGACAGAGAGGAGCATCCATAACACAACAACCATCTCTCTCGATTCGTCATTCCCTCGCACAATCGGATGTAACACATGCGTCAACACACACATTTTGACACCCTCACCCGACCCCTACCCACCTCAAGGCCCGCACATCGCTCTCTATCTCGCACACACAATCTCTGCGTGAAAACCCTATTTAGCATGTAGCTTTCCGTCACATGCAGACACATTCTGTCCATAGGTTTGATTTCTCTCAATATCTGACACACACACACATACACTACACACACACACTCCCCCCTCCCCGAGCTCACAATTCATCCCCATCCAAGGACCACACTCGCTTGTGCTTCTCTGCGCCCCAGCATGCACACCACCTCAATCTTCAAAGAGGGCATCGAGGAGATCGATCATGGTGACCACACTGCACTAGAGAATGCAGGGCCATTTGGAAGCAGGATGATGTGACAACGGCTGACTGACTCCTCCCCCCTCTCTCTCCCTTAATCCACGAGATCCTTACCCTCTCATCCATGTTTTTCCAGCTCTCTCATCAAACCCGTTGTCTCTTCTCCTTCCACATGTACAAAATCCGAATGCACATGCATCTCACGTATATTACATGTCTCCATCTTTCTCATAGACCTAACTTCTTCCTCTATATATCTATCTATCTATCTATCTATCTATCGATCTATCTGTCTATCTATCTATCTATCTATCTATCTATCTATCTATCTATCTATCTATCTGTCTATCTATCTATCTATCTATCTATCTATCTATCTATCTATCTGTCTGTCTATCTCTCTATCTGTCTGTCTGTCTGTCTATCTATCTATCTATCTATCTTTCTCTCTCTCTCATTAGGTTTGTCTCCTACTCTCTCGCCCACATGCATACAATCTTTCCCTCCCTATCTACTCCATCTTCGCGAGCTCTCTCTACACGTTTCATTCACACACTGAGACGTGTTCAAAATGTTACTTTTATAATGGATCATGTAGAGTTATGGTTGGTTTTGTTGCATCCTACAAAGTAATAACTATGATATGCATTTAGATTTTCATTTGACTCGGATTATGTAAGTTTGAGCATATTGTGAAGTACTATAGACCTCGTATACATCTTGGAATTCAACAATGATTCTAACTATTGAATTGTATAAACCATTACATTCGAAGTCAGTAGCCTAATATATTTATTTTACAATTACAACAAATGATTAATTCCACTACAAACCAAGAAAACAAATGTGTACTCCCTCCGTTTTTATTTAAGGCCAGGTATTAGCATTGGTCAAAGTCAAGTTTTGTAAACTCTCACAAAGTTCATAACAAAGAATATTAAACATATACAATAACAAATAAATACCATTATATTCATTATTGAATGTACTTTCACATCATACATATTTATTATGGTAAATGTTTATATTTTTCTATAAATTTGGTCAAATTTTAGGAAGTTTGACTTTGATCAAACCTAATATGTAGAGTTAATAGAAACAGAGGGAGTAATAGTAGTTACTAGTACTACTAACTACTAGTACTACTCGCTAGTTGCTTAGCCCAATCACCCAACATGCCAAACAGGGAGTTCAGTGTTACAAAATTTTGAGATCGGCAGGAAAATCTTCCGCGACCCTGATTCGAGCAGTGCGAAGTTACCATCATACCCTTTGGAATAGGCCTACAAATGATGGTTGGTAGGGGGCTGTTTTGGTAAATTCAGCTTCATGCTACCCAGCCAACCCCACCTCGGCACCCAGAGTAGTACACCTCAATACCCCCCATTTTCTATCCCCACCACAAAATAGACTTCTCCACGGCACCGCGGCCTTTGTGTTCCTCCCTTTCTACATCGGCACACTCGTCCACTGCAGCGCATCTGCCTCATCAATGATGTCGTACGCTGCACTAGAGCCGGTCCACCGTCGTCATCGTACACGGAGCCTCTTCCACAGCACCGCCTTCCATGGTCTTAGATCTGCTCTCTGGAAGCTGACACCAAGCGCAAAAGCACCACCGCCGTGGACAATGAACTGACTCTCGTTGCCGACCATAATGCACATAGGCCGCCGTGACCATCCTACTCCTCCTCGATTGGTAATGTGTGTATTGAATCTCTTAGGAGTACATATGCATTTCCAATTTTTTCATACCTACCCTTCAAATTTCCTGGTTGCTATTGTTCCCGTAAAAGTAATTGGTTATAGCTTGCATTGTCCAATAGAATATCACCTTATAATTGTGAGTCGCTCCTGTATTGCGCTATGCTTGTGTAGGTTCTTCATCTACAACCAGTAGTGTGACAAATGATGGAAAGTTTTTTAGAACTAGCAAGATGCCCATGCGTTGCACGGAACATCAAGATACATTTGTATGAGTAGTTTGTCTTGTGGGAGATAAGAATGAAGGAGGTAAGGCCTTATCTATAAATGTGGAGAGAGGTGCGGGTATCTTTTGTAAATTTGTAATAGTTTGCTTTCTATCCGTTAGCTATAGATCGGACAATCTATATTACAAGATGGCAGGCACACCATCATCACCAACTCGGTTTTTATAAGAGTATATATATATATACTCCCTCCGTTCCAAAATAAGTGTCTTAACTTTATACTAAATTTAATAGAAAGTTGTACTAAGGTTGAGACACTTATTTTGGGACGGATGGAGTATGTGTTTTTACTTCCTCGTTGTATCTGGATTGATGCCTTTTTTATTATTGTGTACAATGACATGAAAGTGTACATACCATTGCCTAATATCATATCCGCCTTAGGAGTATTGTACATTATATTTTTCATCTATATATCTTCTGTAAGAAGTAAGATCATGGTTCGAATAAAGTTGTTCGCGCTACCATTGCTCGTCATATAATCTCAAAATAATATATGCATAATCGGACTCGCCAAGATAAAGACGAGATGTTGTATTTTATGATGTTATGTTTTCTACACATGCAATGGTAGTTTCCTAGGAAAATAATCTCAGTAAAACAACTGAAATAAAAATGAAGGATATTTTATCGGGATCTGATATGAACGTCAATAAAAATAGACGAGACCACTATCAATTACACACACACACATATGGAATTGTGCTCGATTTTTACTCAACATGGCAAAACAAAAATTCTGCAAATGAATGATAATTAACGAACTGTTATTAGGGTTGAAATGCGATTGCCATGTGATTTGAGTATTTCCTCCTAATTTTACTTTTCTGTCGATCATCTGGAAGAAAGACTGCTATATGTTTCTAGTGATTTGGTTAGAACTTGAATTCCATGTTATATGCAGCACTACATGATTGCCTTAACACCCTTTTTTAAGAGTACATGTGCTAATCTGATAATCTAGATCAGAAATATGCTAATGTTGGAACCAAAATATGCAAACGAACGTAAATTACAATATATACATTGAAGATAAGTACTAAAAACACAATTCCATAATGGTGCTAGCTGACTTGTATTATTCTTGTAGCATAATACTGCTACTGCTTGCTTGTTTGATTAACTACAGGGCCAGTTTTTTGATTTCACTTGAGAAAGTAAGTGAATCTTCTTCTGATGCTTGATACCACCTTTTGTGTTCATCATGCACTGTGATTTTTTTCTAGTTCAGTATAAACTAAACTGAAGCTATCAGTTAAATGTGAGACCGATCAAAATGGCTAACAAAATGATGCCAATTTAAGCATTTGCAAACATCTAGCATGTTGCAACTAATTTTCTCGGCTCTCTTTTTCTGAGCTGCAGGTTGACTCCCAAACAAAGCAAAGGATAAAATAAAAAAACATGTAAGAACCAGGATCGAACCCGGAACTCCCCCCTGCAGCCGTTGAGGCACAAGTCATTGTGCTACACAAACGCTTTTGGCATACAAGGGACTTCCACTTTTAATAAACTAAAGCCAGTGGCGATTTGAGAAGGGAAAAAATGAATCGTTTTTTTCACTTACCGGTGGCAAGGGGGTAATTATTAGCAACTACGGGGGTAATTCTTATGACGGACGACAGAAACCCAATTCTCTTTATTTTTTTTGACTGGGAACCCAATTCTCTTTATTATTAGGTAAAGATAATATATAAGAGTATTTTATATTTTATAAGAGTAGTAAAGATAGTAGATATATATAATGTATATATAAGAGATATATACGATATAAGAAGTAGTGATAAATATAAATATATAATATATATAATATATATATATATATATATAATATAAGAGTAGAGAAGAGAGTAGGGATAGCAGGGACGTTGGGGAAGGATCGCGCGCGGGAAAAAGCGGCCGGGGCATCTGGTGCACTTTAGAAAATCCAACGCCCTCCCACCGCTCTATGCCTCGCCACCACTCTCTCCCCACTCTTTCTCGCCTCGCTGCCGCTGCGCCACCATGCTGCCGCGCCGCCGAGAAACTTGGGGTTACCGCGGCGTCTGCGCGCATCCCTCCAGCGGTTTCTCCGCCGAGATCCGGTTCTACGAGGTGCGCCTTGGCTTCGACACTTTCAACATCGCCCACGAGGCCGCCCACACGTATGACACAGCGCCGTTGCACCTCCGGCGGCCTCGTAGGGAGATGAACTTCCCCAACGTGCGGACGAGGGAGCGGGCGCAGGAGCTCGCGCCTCTGCCGCGGCTTATCACCGACGAGGATCGTCGCGACAACCAGAGGCGGGAGCACCATCTCGGCATCACCAAGATGGACGAGGAAGCCATGGCGCTATGGCACCAACGCTTCCCGATAAGGGAGGAATATGTTTGGTTTCAAGATTCAAGAAGTGGTATATCTCTATCTACTCTTATAAAAACATAGTTGGTGATGATGGTGTGCCTAGCATCCTGCAATATAGGTCGTCTGATTTATATCTGACGGATAGGAAGAAACTACGGCAATTTTGCAAAAAGATACCCACACCCCTCTCCACATTTTCAAATAAGGCCTTCCCTTGTTCATCCTTTTCTCCCACAAGATAAACTACTCATACAAATGCATCTTGATGTTCCATGCAACGCATGGGCATCTTGCTAGTTGTTGCAAAAAGCCCATGTGTGTGTCAGAGAGAGGGGGAGAGGAGGAGGATGGAGTGCGTGTGTGACAAAGACACATAGGCTGTGTGTACGAGAGGTATCACCATAAAATCAGGTCATAGTGTGTGTGTGTGCACGATCGAGAGGGCGTGTCTCAAGAAGGGACGAAAAATCTACATATACAAGGAGCGCGAGAGAGACATGTATGAGATAGAGTGGAAGCAAGAGTGTGCGGGTGTATAAACCTATCCGGAGGCTAGTCGATCAATGTTTGTGATAGAAATACGAGTCGGGGGTGCAAAATCAAGAGTTTTGTGTGTGTGTGTGAGAGAGACGATAGTCAGGAAGGGGAGTGAAAGCAGGAGTTGTGTGTGTGAGAGAGAGAAGGGGGGGAGAGTTTGTCTGATCGATAAACGAATGAATAATGTCAGTTTTATAACTGAGATGAAGACGAAAAGGAGACTGCAACAAATGTTGTGTGTGCGGGAGAGAGTAATTTTAGTGGTAGGAGTCATATATAAAGAGATATAGGGTGCGTGAGAGAGCCCTAGAGAGAAACACAAAGTGAAAGACGAGTGAGAGTGTGTGTGTGGCGGTGAAAAAGAAAGCTTAGGTACCCAGTGACACCAGAGCACGATAGAGACATGAGAGATAATGAAAAACATGTAATGTATAATGATAGGGAGAATGCGACACTTCTCAAGGGAAATGCCGAGAGACCATGATTGCAAAAATAGGAGAAACATGAAGCGAGTGTGCGGGTGAGCTCGAGAAAAGAGTGATAGCTACATGAACGAGCATGCGAGCGAGATGGGCGTGAAAGGAGATTCAAATATTTAGTTGCGTGTATAGAAAATGTCAACATAAAAGGGATTCAAATATTTGAATTTGAGATGATGATACATGTAATTCATACTCGAACCAAAATTGATCTATCAAACATGCATACTCATATGAATTCACGCACATCTATGTTATTTAATATGTAGATATTACTGATCCATACATTTTAGTAGAACATAATTTGGTTTAAATTTTTTGAATTCAACCTTATGATTTTGAGATCATTGTCTGTGTAAATCATATTATATATATAAAGGAGCAGAATTCTTTGTTGTGCTTTTGAAAGTATATATAAAAAAAAGATATATATAGAATTTTATTCCAATCAAAAATGGATCCTGCCCGAACAAAAATAGAATACAAACTGGATTCAAATTGAGTTGGCATGGTAAACGTGCACTCTTTCTTTGCAAAAATTTGAATGAAGTTGGGTAAGTTGCAGTAACCGCCCGAAACCAAAATCTGCGAGATGGAAATTACTGCCCATCCCTGACACGCAAAGCCTATCGGCTCGATTTCTATAGGTTTCGATAGGGGTAGGTTTGTAATTTCACTCAAACGTGACATAACCGCCCCTCTCGGATTCATACACAATGGGCGCCAAAACACAGTGTCTCCTCGGCCGAAATCGCCTCCCTCCCCGATTCATACACGGTGGGTGCCAAAACAAACTCTCGTCGGCCGGAATCTCCATCGGCAAATATTCGGTGTATGCGAGATTATCGTCCTATCCCCAACCGACTAATATTGCCGCGATGTAGAAAATTTTAAACGAGGGCTAACTTTGTAAATTTCGTCACATTTGAGACAAGCGCGCCCTGAAGACATGGTTCCCACCTTCCTCTCTCCCTCCATTTCCCCATTCGTACTCCGTGGGCTCGAAAACACCCTCTCCACCCCATCCTCATCCATCCGCCACCCCATCAACCGCTGTCCTCCTCCACCATGCCGGAGTTGTTACCACGCCGCTGCCATCCATTACAAGAGATCGACTTCTCTCGCTTCATCCACGGCTTCGTCCACCTTGCCGGTGCCACTCCTATGACCATCTCGTTCACCGTGCCGGGATATTTCCCCCGCCGCCACCGTCTGCCCTCCTAGATCTGCTTCCACGCCGTCGACAGCCATCGCTACCGCAACACCATCAAATTCTCAGAAGATGCATACACGACACCACACCAGAGGCGGCACTCTTTCGTATCTGCTCAACTTATTTATCGCAGCAAGAAAATAGATCGCCACTGCTTTACTCTGATTTCTTGTCCATCACTTAGGATCTTACTTGTTAGTTGAAAGCAAACATTGGTTGCGAAGTTGCCTTTGTCCGGCTTGCACCTTTAGCTCTGCCATGGCACGCTCAACACTATACTCGCAATGCTTATAGTTTTCCCCTTTTATATTCCACACTAGTTAAATGATAGTAGACTAAATTTCAAAATTGGGTCAATCGATTTTTGAGAGCTCGCCAGAGTTCGGCGGTGGGAAGGAAGGGGCTCGGGTGGGGACGGTGGTTGTAGGGGGCGATGGCATGGTGGTGGTGGGGCCTCGCCAAATGAAGAAAACTCGACGTGGGTGGAGGCGGGGGTGGGGGTGGCGGAAGAACACAGGTGGTGGGGGGCGGTTCAGGGTAGGGCGCGCGCGGGGGGGGGGGGGGCGGGGGGGGGGTCTGGGCCGGTGGTTTGGCCGGCGGACCGTGCGGTGTTCTGTAGGGGAAGAATCAGAGACGAGGAAGAAGAAGGGTTAGGAGACGTATGATCTTTTCTTTATCGAACCGCCTGAAATGGTCGACTGACCCAAATGAAAAAAGTCACGCGACCTGCATGTAGACATTCCTTTATATTTAGTACCATCATCATAGCTACTTAGCACTACTCCTCAATCCATCAAGCTAAACAACGTGCCACTCATAATACCAAACTTGTTGCTCAAATACAAATCTGATATGATGCTGATATTACTATAACAGATAACATTTTATTGATTAGCTAATGTTCCTACTTTACTTTCGAAAAGCCCGTGCACCACATATAGAGAGATAGCAGGTAGTTGCATTCTTAATGCGCTTTGGTTCATCTTGTGTGGGCACTGCCCAACAAACATTTTATTATCCAAAATCTGCTTTCTCTTCTTTAGCATGTTCCTCTTTTGTTCTTCTTTAATAGGTACTCTCTCCATTCCTAAATACAAGTCTTTGTATAGATGTAACGCCCCGAGACCCATGTGCCAGGTGTCCTCCAGTTATTCGCTGTTGTTGCCTTGTCATTGCTTGCGTGTCATGCATTACATATCATGTCATCATGTGCATTTCATTTGCATACATGTTCGTCTCATGCATCGGAGCATTTTCCCCGTTGTCCGTTTTGCAATCTGGCGCTCCTATGTCACCCGGTGCCCCTTTGTACCTCTTTTCGTGTGCGGGTGTTAAAAGTTTTAGGATTGGACTGAGACATGCCATGCGGCCTTGGTTTACTACCGGTAGACCGCCTGTCAAGTTTCGTGTCATTTGGACTTCGTTTGATACTCCAACGGTTAACCGAGGGACCGAAAAGGCCTCGTGTGTGTTGCAGCCCAACACCCCTCCAAAGTGGCCCAAAACCCACCAAAACCCCCTCCATCATTTCGGTCGTTCAATCACGATCGCGTGGCCGAAAACCGCACCTCATTTGGACTCTCCTAGCTCTCTCTACCCATAAATATGTGTCTCCCTCCGAAATTCTCGCGCAGATCAAACCCTAACTTTTCCCCTCGCGCCGCCGGACACTTCTTCCCCCGGCCGGACATGTCCGCCCGCCTCTCCCGTCCACCCATGCGCCGCCACGTCACCGCCGCCATCTCCTCTCTCCTCCGGCCCGGCAAGCCCACGAGAGGCCCTCCCGGGCCCGAGGCGGCCGCCGCCTACCTTCGCCCGAGCGCCCGAGAGGACCGACGTGCGCCGCCCGGCTCGTCCCCGCCGCCATACCACGCCGGCTCGCCACACCTCCGGCCGCCGCCTCCCACCAGCGCTGCCCCGCCGCCCGTCGTACCTCGCCACCACCGGTGCGCCTCCGCCGCGGCTCCCCGTCGTCGCTCCGGCTCCCCGCCGGCCGGATCCGGCCCGGGAGCACCTCGCCGCCCCTTTTCCCACCGACTCCGGCGAACTACGACGCCGGCGAACCTCGGGCCATGTGCAGCTACAGTACCCATCAGATCTGGATCCAGATCCGGTTGACTTCTTCCCTCCCGAAACCCTAACTTTTTGCATTCTTCCACATGCCATAACTCCGCATCCGTAGCTCCGATTCGCGCGTTTAGCATATCAAAATGTTCGTCTCGAAGAGCACATTATTTCATCTCATTGCATCATTTTCATTTGAGCTTATCTTGATGCCCGAAATGCTGTTGGAAGTGGGCTATGTGAGGTATTTGTTAGATCTGTTTCATCAAATAGCTTTTTGTCATTTTTGCCATGATTAATGTGTGCATGATATGCTCCTGAGCTCTACATGTGTTTTGTTATATGCCATGCCATTTTTACAGAGGAGCTTGACATGTATTTTTTTGATCTTTGTGGTGACTAGCACAAGCTTGCAAAGTAGCGTAATCGGTAATGCTGATTTCAGGGACTTAGAATTTCACTAAGTCCTTGTCCTGATTTTGTTGTTATGCCATATGTTCATGTTGTTTCCTAGTGATCAGTGCCTCTTTTGAGGATGATCAGTAAGGATGTTTTTTTAAAATTGTGGTGCTCTATCCATCCATGTCTTTCTTTGCATTTATGGAGCAACCTAGCTTGAGTCAATCGAGCTCTACTTTTGCTATATCGTGAATCCTGGCAGATTGTTGACTTGTTAGCGATTTTGCCGAGTATGTTGCTATTGATCCGTGCGTTCTATGTTGTTGTTCTTGCCATGTCTAGCTTCTATGCTATGTATTCTTGATGGGTGTATGCTTAGTTTGTCATGCCATGCTCTGTAGTGAGTGCATCGAGCTTGTAAACATGCCTACTCGTTAACTGATTTGCATGCTCCAGTTTTTCTCTAAGTCTGAATCTGTTTATGTTTTTGCCATGTTCACTTGCTTGCAATTGTATTTTCTGATCCCTTTTGGCTCAAGGTCACTAAGGGACTTTTGTTAAGTGCTTTGAGTAGCTTCATGCCATGCCTTGCTTTGCCATGTTAATTTCCTTTAGCATATAGTTTTCATGCTCCAAAGTGTGCTTCCTGATATTAAATTCCAGACTTGTGTTAATTTCACTAAGTCTGAAACCTGTTATCATTTGCACTTTTGCCATGCTTGTTTGAACCTGTTAATGGATGAATTAGCCATAGCTCAGTGTTCATATTTTGTCAAGCATCTTGAGTATATCCTTTCCATGTATTTTGTTGCCATGTTTGAGTGCTGTAGCATATTTATCTTGTTGCATTTAGATGGCTACTTGCTGTTTATCGCAGTCCGGTGCCATATTTGTTTTGCTTGCCATTTCCAAACCGTGCATCCGATTCCGATGTTCTTTATATCGATTTCAACCGAAATCACCTCACGTTTCCAGTGGCACTCTTGGATTTCCATGTTGAGGCCAGGTTCAATCATTCCTTTGCAATCATGCATATGCATCGCATACTGCATCCCGCATATCATACCATGTTCATGTGTTGGTTGTTTACTATGTTGTGTGCTTATTTCCGATGTTTGCTTCTCCGGGGATCTGTGCAGCTTTTGGGGTAGTCTTCTTTTATTTTGGTTCCGTAGTCGGACCTTGATTGTATTTGGATGATGTAATGCTTTATTCATGTATTGTGTGAAGTGGCGAGTGTAAGCCAACTATGTATCTTTTCCCTTATGTATTACATGGGTTGTGTGAAGATTACCTCATTTGCGACATTGCTTTCAATGCGGTTATGCCTCTAAGTCATGCTTCGACACGTGGGAGATATAGCCGCATCGAGGACGTTACAATTGATTCCACCATGGACTATCTATGGAGCAAAATGAGTGAATCTACACTCTAAAATGTATCTATATACATCTGTATGCGATCCATAGTGGAAATCTCTACAAAGACTTATATTTTGGAATGGAGGGAGTATGATAGTAGTACAGTATGTTCCTTGTAGTGAAGAGGAGCAGGGAAATTTGTAGTGTAGAGGTCTATTCGGTCGGTTGTGATGGACACTTTCAACTCTTCGGGCCTCTTTGATTCGTAAGATTTTGTAAACATAGGAATAGGAATTGTAGTGGCCTGCCCACTTGAATCCTATAAGATTAGAAAGGAAATGCGGGGAGCTGTGTCGCCTTTGAGAGTTACACTAATATTAACAGTGCCGCACCGTCAGTTGAAGAGAGCTGGTATCCGAAGCCTTTCTAGCCATACCGGCAATAGTAGCCCATATTTTCGAGCAAGTTCCACTTTCCTGATTTTACTTGTGATGCTTACGGTTTTCCCGTTATATCTACACAATGATTTGTGTAGATGCTTTGTGTCGCACTAGCAGCAGTCCACTCTTAAAGCTAAACAACACACCAATCATAAGTCCAAAGCTTACTTCTTCAAAAAATTATGATATGATACTGATATTAATTATTTAACAGACACACATTTAATTGGTCAGCTAATGCTCCCACTTGATTTTCCAAATGCATGTGGCCACATATAGAGACACAACATGGAATTACATTTCTTTGGGCGATGTGATTCATCATGAGTGGGCATCCAACATTGTATGCAAAGAAGCGGAACCTCAAGAATATCCTTCCTCTTCTGTTCGTTAACATGTTCCTATTTTGTTATTCTATATTTAGTACGTACAATATGTTCCTTGTTAGGAAGGGGAGTAGGGACATCTGCAGTTGACAGCTGATAGAGCTGACCTGTACGTGATCGATAGGCTTTCAATTAGTAGAGGCAATACAACACCATATTTTCCAGCCAGTTCCACTTTCCCGATTTATATATGCTGGTTGTGGTTTACCGCTTTTATGTACATTATGATATACCTAGTTGTTGTCTGCTCTTGTTATCATGGTTTGACAATAAACTCTCTATACATTATATATTATGAACCTATCATCTGCCAACTATCCTTACTTCTGGAGCCTATTTTTTGTGTACTTGTTCCAGATTATATTAATGCACGCACCATATTACAACACAGATGGGCTCTCTCATCAGAATCTAGTGATAGCACACAAGGGTTACAGGGAGCCCCTATATTAGAATATCCTATACATTACAAAGATAATCTCACTACTATTATCTTTTCATGCTTCTCAAATATTATACGTAATCACAGTGAATATCAGAATCCGCGCATCAGAAGAATATTGTGGAACACCGCAACGACTTACAAAGTTGGCACCAAGGAATTGAGTGCCATTCTGGATGTAGTGAAACTCATACGCTCCCCACCTGCAGATTCTTGTTCAGAATATGATCCTAATGACTATTCTGACCTCGAGGAGTCAAAGGCAGATGGCTTATCTTGTTCACCCATCAAGGTGCCTGTTCTAATTTGGCAAGGTTTTATTGATTGCGCATATCTTGCATAAGGTGTCTTACATTTCTTCTACTTTGTTGCACTGCCATCTGCTTAGTTTACTTATCATATATGTCAAGATGCCATGCCCATCCATTATCAGTACATATTCCATCTGTCATCATACCATGTTTTCCCACTCAAATGTTGTTCTTGTGCATCAGACATCAAAAAGGTAGAGGGTGATTTCCGAACCGGAAGGAGCACCAGCAAAGTCCTTGAAAAAAGTGGTGGTGCCGGAGAAATCAGACGGCACCCCACTTATATTGGCTCGACAATCAGTGCAAAAAACGCAGGGCCGATTCCAGCAGACTGCACCCATACTTCATTGGTCTTAACACTAGCCCCACCACATAGGACCCACACTCCAGCAAAAGGTATGCCGATTTCAGTTGCCATAGCACCAGCCGTACCACAGATAAATCCCACTCCAGCAAAAAGTACAGCAAGTCCACTGGCCGAAGACCTATACCACCTGTAGAGACGGCGAATTCCTGCAGATTGGGACCCCATTCCAGTTATTCCCAGTTTAAAAGACAATGCTTTCAATGTTTTTAGGGACTACGTGCATATATTCCAATCATGGGAAGATTATAGTGAAGTCGAACACCATTTTCACATCTTCCTATCCCACTTACGTGTAAGTGCTATTATTCATGGTGATTATTTTCTTGTTTCTGCCGATTGAACACATCAATGATTTACACTACATTGTTGTAAGTAGGCGATGGTCAATCTGGATAGTCATGAGAAGCAAAGCTTGCTTGCGCTTTTCAAGGAAGCGCTGCGGCAGTATCGGTGTTACATGAGGAAATCACACTTTGATGGCAAGTCTATAAACAAATTTCCGGTGAAGTCTCCTATGCTAAATTTAGAAGACAATGAATGGAAAAACCTTGTTATGCATTGGTCTCGTTCGTAGGATGAGGTAATGTGTAACGCCCTCGATGCGGCTATATCTCCCACGTGTCGAAGCACGACTTAGAGGCATAACCGCATTGAAAGCAATGTCGCAAGTGAGGTAATCTTCACACAAACCATGTAATACATAAGGGAAAGGGGTACATAGTTGGCTTACAATCGCCACTTCACACAATTACATGAATAAAGCATTACAACATCCAAATACAATCAAGGTCCGACTACGGAACCAAAATAAAAGAAGAACCCCAAAAGCTAAAAAGGTCCCCGATCGACCCCCAACTGGGCTCCACTACTGATCAACTAGAACGGAACAACACAAAGGACAAGATCTTCATCGAGCTCCTCCTGAGCTTGGTTGCGTCATCTGCACGGACTCATCGGCACCTGCAAGCTGGTTTTGGAAGTATCTGTGAGCCATGAGGACTCAGCAATCTCGCATCCTCACGATCAAGACTATTTAAGCTTATGGGTAAGGTAAAAGTATGAGGTGGAGCTACAGCAAGCGACTAGCATATATGGTGGCTAACCTATTCGCAAAAGAGAGTGAGAAGAGAAGGCAAAGCATGATCGATAAAAGTATGATCAAGAAATGATCCTAAAACGACCTACGTCAAGCATAACTCCAACAACCGTGTTCACTTCCCGGACTCCACCGGAAAGAGACCATCGCGGTTACACACGCGGTTGATGCATTTTTAATTAAGGTCAACTTCAGGTTTTCTACAACCGAACGTTAACAAATTCCCATCTGCCCATAACCGTGGGCACGGCTTTCGAAAGTTCAAATCCCTGCAGGGGTGTCCCAACTTAGCCCATCACAAGCTCTCACGGTCAATGAAGGAATAGACCTCCTCCCGAGACATTCCGATCAGACTCGGTATCCCGGTTCTACAAGACATTTCGACAGGGTAAAACTAAACCAGCAACACCGCCCGAATGTGCCGACAAATCCCGATAGGAGCTGCACATATCTCTTTCTCAGGGCACACTCAGATTGTCCTAGGTACGGGTAGGCCAGCCCAGAGTTGCCCCTGGTGGTCACCGGCAGCTGACAGGTTGGACCAACACTCAGAGGAGCACTGGCCCGAGGGGTAAAATAATGATGACCCTCAGGAGCGCGACTCCCAAGGGAAAAGAAAAGGCTAGGTGGCAAATGGTAAAACCAATGTTGGGCATTGCTGGAAGAGCTTTACTTAAGGCGAACTGTCAAGGGGTTCCCATTATTACCCAACCGCATAAGGAACGCAAAAATCCGGGAACATAACACCGATATGACGGAAACTAGGGCGGCAAGAGTGGAACAAAACACCAGGCATAAGGCCGAGCCATCCACCCTTTACCAAGTATATAGATGCATTAATTAAATAAGATATAATGTGATATCCCAACAAGTAAACATGTTCCAACAAGGAACGGTATCTCCATGTTCCAACAAGGAGCAAACTTCAATCTTCACCTGCAACTAACAACGCTATAAGAGGGGCTGAGCAAAGCGGTAACATAGCCAAATGATGGTTTGCTGGGACAAGGTGGGTTAGAGGCTTGGTTCAACCATATGGGTGGCATGATAAGCAAGTGGTAGGTATCGCAGCATAGGCATAGCAAAAGAGCGAGCAACTAAGCAAGCAAAGATAGAAGTGATTTCGAGGGTATGGTCATCTTGCCTGAGATCCCGCAAGGAAGAAGAACGAGTCCATGAAGAAGACAAACGGACGTAGACGAACGGGTCCTCACAAACATGACGTTATCGGAACCAACCCGAAGAAGCAAACACCGGAAAAGAAGCACACAACATAGTAAACAACCAACACTTGAACATGGTATGATATGCGAGATGCGGTATGCGATGCATATGCATGATTTGCAAGGGAATGCATGAACCTTACCTCAACTTGGAAATCCAATTCTTCCACTGGAAAGATGAGATGAAATCGCTTGAAAACGATATAAAGATCGCCGGAATCGGAGTTACGGTTTGGAAATGGCGAGCAATTCAAATATGGCACCGGTCTGCGATTTACAGCAAGTAGCCATCTAAATGCAATGAGATGAACATGCTACAGCACCCAAATATGGCAACAAAATACATGGCAGGGATCCATTCAAGAATCTTAACAAAAGTCTAGCACTGAGCTACGGCCAATTCATCCATTAACAGGTTCAAACAAGTATGGCAAAAATGCATATGGTAAACAGATTTCAGACTTAGTGAAATTTCAGATCAGGTAGCACACTTTGAAGCAACAAAACTACATGCTACAGGACCTGAACATGGCAAGGTAAAGCATGGCATGGAGCTACTCAAAGATCTTAACAAAAGTCCCTTAGTGACCTTGAGCCAAAAGGGATTAGAAAACACAATTGCAAGCATGTGAACATGGCAAAAACATAAACAGTTCTCGGACTTAGTGAAAACTGGAGCATGCTGAAAATAGATATCAAGTAGGCATGTTTACGAGCTCGATGCACTCACTACAGAGCAAGGCATGAAAATCTAAGAATACACCCATCAAGAATACACAAAATGCAAGCTAGACATGGCAAGAACAATAACATAGAATGCATGGATCAACTACAACATCATCGGCAAAATCGCTAACAAGTAGACAATCTGCCCAGATTCATGAAGTAGCAAAAGTAGAGCTGGATTGACTCAAGCTAGGGTGCTCCATAATTGCAAACAAAGAAATGGATGGATAGAGCACTACAAGATTAACAAAACATCCTTAATGAACATCCTAAAAAGAGGCACGGATCACTAGGAAATGACATGAACATATGGCCATATGAGATAAACAACTCAAGGACTTGTGGAAATCTAAGTCCCTGAAATCAGCATTACCAAGTGCCGCACTTTGCAAGCTTGTGCTAGTCACCACACACATCACAAAAATACATGGGTTGCACCTCTGGAAAGATGGCAAAACCCTTAACAAAACACATGTAGAGCGCAGGGGCATATCATGCACACAATAATCATGGAAAAAATGACAAATAGCTAAATGGAGCAGCAGATCTGACAATTATCTCAAGTAGCACTCTTCTAACAGAATTTCGGGCATCAAGATGAACTCAAATGAAAATTATGCAATTCAATGAGATGATGTACTCTCTGAGACAAACATTTTGATATGCTATATGCTCAAATCGGAGTTACGGATGCAAAGTTACGGCGCAATGAACATGGGCACATGAATCTAGAAATTTCGGGGACTTAGTAGAAATTATACCTCCGCGAAAATCAACGCGGGACGGAGGGATCCGGGACGGGGCGGTGCAGATTTGAGATGGGATGTGTTTGGATGAGATCCCGGTGGATCTCGTCCCGATCCACCGGAGAGGACGACGAGGCCGGAGGGAGGACGTGGTCGCCGGAGTGCGGCGCCGGTCGCCAGAGACGGGCGCGCCGACGAAGGATGGCGCAGGCCCGGCGCGGGTCGGCGAGCAAGGCGGGTCGGCGGCGAGAAGTGCGACGGCGCGGCGGCCGGGGCGATGGCCGGCGACGAGGGGCCCGGCGGAGGAGTGCGGCGGCCGGGGCGAAGGCGCGGGGCGGCGCGGCACCGGTGACCGGGGCGGCGGAGGCGGGCGACAGGCGGCGGCGGATCCCAATCGGGCGGCGACGCGAGGAGATGGGCCCCGCAGGCCCAATCCGGGCCGCGCGGGCCGGCAGCGGGGCTGGAGGAGAGAGAGAGCGGCGGGGTGAGGTGACGTGGCGGCGCGGGATAGGTGGAGGGAGGCGGCGGCGCTGAGGTGGCAGCCGGCGATTGGCCGGGCGACGTGGCGGCTGGGTGGACGCGTCCGGCCACCGAGCGGACATGTCCGGTGGCGCGGGGAGGAGTGGATCTAGGGTTCATCCGCGATTTTTGGGGAGGGGATCACATATTTATAGGTAGAGGGAGCTAGGAGAGTCCAAATGAGGTGCGGTTTGCGGCCACGCGATCGTGATCGAATGCTCTAGATGATGGAGAGGGTTTTGGTGGGTTTTGGGCCACTTTGGAGGGGTGTTGGGCTGCAACACACACGAGGCCTTCTCGGTCCCTCGGTTAACCATTGGAGTATCAAACGAAGTCCAAATGGCACGAAACTTGACAGGCGGTCTAGCAGTAGTAAACCAAGGCCGCATGACAAGTCTCGGTCCAATCCGGAAATGTTTAATCCACACACATGAAAGAAAGGTAGAAATGACCACCGGAGGAGAACGGAGTGCCGGAAAGCAAAACGGACAACGGGGAAAATGCTCGGATGCATGAGATGAACACGTATGCAAATGAAATGCACATGATGACATGATATGCAATGCATGACACGCAAGCAATGACAAGGCAACAACAGCGAATAACTGGACGACACCTGGCACATCGGTCTCGGGGTGTTACAACACTCCACCACTACGAGAGGATCTCGTCATGAGATCTAGAATGGCACCGGAGGGAAAACGAAAGAGAAAGAGAAGAGGTAAAACTAAGTTGCTTCATTGACAAACGAGTGAAACCATGAACCTTGAAGAGGTTAAGCTATTTCGAGAATAGAATACGACGGAGATGAACGAAATAGAAAAACACTCCGTTAAGAACGAGTAACGAGTAAGAACAAATTCGGGAAGCACTCCGGTTAAATGGATAAGGGAAAAAAAGAAGCATGATCTTGACAAAATAAAATGATGGGTTGAAAAGAGCAACATCGCAATGGCTCTGGAACAAAAGAATAGAAGATAGATAATTGAAATAAAAGAATGGAGAAGAAAATGCCAACTTCTGCCACAAAAGAGTTTGAAAAGGCATCTTAAAGAGAAGGGTCGAACGGAGTTATTAGAAAGCCAACAACGAAAAGAATAAGCTTGATATGGTCTTATGGAGTACAGCTCAAATTATGAGGTGACACCCTGCCACTCACGAGAAAAGAATTGTATTGATATGAACAAGGAGGCAAGAAAGTATATCGCACCGGAAAGGATAAATGAAGAAATTGGATCATTTATGAGTACCATAAATAGCAACAATCCTTAGGGAAGGCTTTTGGTGAAATTTAACCCAAGATAATTCCAATGAAGAGATTGATGGATTTAAAATATTCCAATCTTGGCAACATGTGAATCATGAAAACATGAACTCCAATTATCAAGAATGACATAATACCACCTTCAATGATATGGAAGAAAGAATTGCACTCCGGATTGCAAGATGGAGAATGCTTGAGCTCCTCTGAAAAGAATCTCAATGAACACTTCGAGAAGGAATTAAATCCTTGATGAATCCATCATGTAGAACCTTCATGAAGAACTCCGGTAACAAAAGGATGAACAAACGGAAGGAAAGAGAAGTTGAAAACACAAGGTGAAACCTTGTAATGATTTAGATGAATCTCCGTGGTGATATAATTGAAAGAGGTTGGAACTCCGGGAAAAAGATAAGATGAACAATTGAGATCAAGAATTTTTACTGAACCTCTGGAATAGGAAATTAAGCACTTGGATGAAATAAGAATAAGGATTACATTATGCTTATCCTTCACCAATTAAATTTATGACAAACAATAGATTTGGCATACTACTTATTCCCGTAGAAAATATTAAGAGAGATATAACATAAACTTGAAAAAATCTTCAACACACCACCGGTAGAATTGAAATAACGAATAAATTGATGAGGAAGAGAAGTCTTGAACGAACCACCGTAAGAATTGAAAAAGAACGAATAAAACATAATGAAACACCGGGAAGAATTATCAATTAAACGAAGATGCTTGAGAGAATTTAGATCCATGAGAACGAAGAGATTACGAGCTGATTAGAGAATCCTTGATTTAGACACCGGTATGATTTAGAGTATGCGAGCTGAAAGCTGGACTGAATCAATCTTAGATGATGGGCTCCGGATAATTCGACAGAAAATACTCTGAATTACTCTGGATGAGTGAAAAGAATTCTGACAATCGAAAACAACTATGAGAGGATGGCATAACGCTAGAACCACGAATCTTGAAGAGAAAGGAGCAAGATTAAAGAGAAACTCTTCTTTGGTCTTCAAATGTTGAGAATGATGATGAGAAACACCACCATGAATTTATTTAGACACTCCGGAAGAATCAAAACAAAGAGGTTAAACCAGCGATGAAAAGAATTTGAAAGATCTTGGTGAAAAGCATTTGACTGATGATAATTCATTCTTACGTCAAACTTTCGAAAAGAATTTGAGGATACCTCCGGGGAAATAGGAAGAGTCAGGTAAGATCCTGGGAAAAGACCTGTGGGTTAGGGCCCACTCAAGAGAAGCACTGTTGAAATGATTAGAAGGAGAGAAAGCACTGGTTGAATTAAATGACTTGAATGAGGGAACATCCTCGAAATAGGTTGAACGGATCTTGGATGACAAGGCGAGCCTTCTGAGATATCTTCAGGGCACCGGAACAAATTAATAGCGAGAAATGAATGGTTATGAGGTGCACCGGCACGAGAAAAACATTTGAAATACAGAAAAGAATATGATCGACACCGAAAGCTTGAATTGGATCCACCGGAAAAAGGAAAGAATGGAGAATGATGAACTAGAAACTTCGTTAGTATCTTCATGAGAATCACCGGATAAGAACATGAAGGGAGAAGAATGGAGAGACTTCCATAATAAAATGGATATTTGATAAAGAAATCCGAGTCCTCGAAGAAAAAGGGTGGGTGGGTGGGAAAACAAAGGCAACTTGGGATGGAAGAAAACGACACCATTGAGAAAGCTGAGATTGGATCTTGCGGATGTTGAAATGATCGAAACCACTTGAAGAGAAAACACGCCGGTTGAAAAGGATTGACATGACAATCTCGATGATTAAGAAGGATTGGTATCCACATAGAAATATGAGAACACCGTTTAGGAAAGGTATGGAATCAACATTTGACTTCGAAGAAACTCGAATACCACAACTGAAAAACAAAACAAAGGATTGGCTTGCAGAATAAGCCGGAACAAACATATGATAGAGATTTCGTCTGAAGTTTTCGTGGTGGGGCCTACACGGGCTCGATCGTACAACACCATCATGTATAAGGCAGTGCACATGACATACGAAGCGTCCCCGAGTCGGCATAGCCAAGGACTCTTTAAGACACAACGAGACCACTGTAAAACCAACCGTGAATAGGCGGACCACTAGACGTCGAACCCCAATTTCATATCATACATCTGTTGGAAAGAAATCCTAGGAGCTAATTGAATTCCCACCTATGAGACTTCCGAACCTTTCCAGTTATGCAATCAGGTGTTGGGGATACAGGGGAAGCATAATATCTCACCCAAATCTAGCAAATCCTACATCCAGCTGTATCCATCCTTCAACACATAACCAAGAAACCTTCGGAAACCATCTACCTCAACCTTCGAAAAGCATCCGTTATACAAGTTATGGCAATACTCCCGAACTCCCGCCCCAGTACTGGGTGGCGTCGAGGTTATCTCACCAACGAACTGCATAAAAGAGATTTTCGATGTCGGCGTACTAAACTCAGGTATTCCAAAACTGCAACGATAAAATTATGACGACAACACCTCGGAGCTCAACTCCCCGGGACACTTCCACAAAACCCCTGACAGGAGGCACCAAGACAATGTTCTCGTCACAAAACCATCGGAACGATTCCAAGATACCCGCGTGATCCTAAAATTTTTTTTAGTGAAATTTGAGAAGAGAAGATTCAAAACTCTACGTCAGGATGCCTTACCAGAGCGATGAGGAGACTGGGAAGTAAAAAGAATTCCTAAACTCTCCGATATATAATTCCTAAATGACTCAAAAACATTTTTTCTAGACACAACTCGGCTGCTAAAACGATCAAACAATGGGGCTCCTAAGGTCGGGGAAGGCTCTGATTACCAACTTGTAATGCCCTCGATGCGGCTATATCTCCCATGTGTGAAGCACGACTTAGAGGCATAACCGCATTGAAAGCAATGTCGCAAGTGAGGTAATCTTCACACAACCCATGTAATACATAAGGGAAAGGGGTACATAGTTGGCTTACAATCGCCACTTCAGACAGTTACATGAATAAAGCATTACAACATCCAAATACAATCAAGGTCCGACTACGGAACCAAAATAAAAGAAGAACCCCAAAAGCGACAAAGGTCCCCGATCGACCCCCAACTGGGCTCCACTACTGATCAACTAGAACGGAAAAACACAAAGGACAAGATCTTCATCGAGCTCCTCCTGAGCTTGGTTGCATCATCTGCACGAACTCATCGGCACTTGCAAGCTGGTTTTGGAAGTATCTGTGAGCCACGGGGACTCAGCAATCTCGCACCCTCGCGATCAAGACTATTTAAGCTTATGGGTAAGGTAAAAGTATGAGGTGGAGCTGCAGCAAGCGACTAGCTTATATGGTGGCTAACCTATTCACAAAAGAGAGCGAGAAGAGAAGGCAAAGCACGATCGATAAAAGTATGATCAAGAAGTGATCCTAAAACGACCTACGTCAAGCATAACTCCAACAACCGTGTTCACTTCCCGGACTCCGCCGGAAAGAGACCATCACGGTTACACACGCGGTTGATGCATTTTTAATTAAGGTCAACTTCAGGTTTTCTACAACCGGACGTTAACAAATTCCCATCTGCCCATAACTGCGGGCATGGCTTTCGAAAGTTCAAATCCCTGCAGGGTTGTCCCAACTTAGCCCATCACAAGCTTTCACGGTCAACGAAGGAATAGACCTCCTCCCGAGACATTCCGATCAGACTCGGTATCCTGGTTCTACAAGACATTTCGACAGGGTAAAACTAAACCAGCAACACCGCCCGAATGTGCCGACAAATCCCGATAGGAGCTGCACATATCTCTTTCTCAGGGCACACTCAGATTGTCCTAGGTATGGGTAGGCCAGCCCAGAGTTGCCCCTGGTGGTCATCGGCAGCTGACAGGTTGGACCAACACTCAGAGGAGCACTGGCCCGGGGGGTAAAATAATGATGACCCTCAGGAGCGCGACTCCCAAGGGAAAAGAAAAGGCTAGGTGGCAAATGGTAAAACCAATGTTGGGCATTGCTGGAAGAGCTTTACTTAAGGCGAACTGTCAAGGGGTTCCCATTATTACCCAACCGCGTAAGGAACACAAAAATCCGGGAACATAACACCGATATGACGGAAACTAGGGCGGCAAGAGTGGAACAAAACACCAGGCATAAGGCCGAGCCATCCAACCTTTACCAAGTATATAGATGCATTAATTAAATAAGATATAATGTGATATCCCAACAAGTAAACATGTTCCAACAAGGAACGGTATCTCCATGTTCCAACAAGGAGCAAACTTCAATCTTCACCTGCAACTAACAACGCTATAAGAGGGGCTGAGCAAAGCGGTAACGTAGCCAAACAACGGTTTGCTGGGACAAGGTGGGTTAGAGGCTTGGTTCAACCATATGGGTGGCATGATAAGCAAGTGGTAGTTATCGCAGCATAGGCATAGCAAAAGAGCGAGCAACTAAGCAAGCAAAGATAGAAGTGATTTCGAGGGTATGGTCATCTTGCCTGAGATCCCGCAAGGAAGAAGAACGAGTCCATGAAGAAGAAAAATGGAAGTAGACGAACGGGTCCTCACAAACGCGACGTTATCGGAACCAACCCGAAGAAGCAAACACCGGAAAAGAAGCACACAACATAGTAAACAACCAACACTTGAACATGGTATGATATGCGAGATGCGGTATGCGATGCATATGCATGATTTGCAAGGGAATGGATGAACCTGGCCTCAACTTGGAAATCCAAGTGTGCCACTGGAAAGATGAGATGAAATCGCTTGAAAACAATATAAAGATCGCCGGAATCGGAGTTATGGTTTGGAAATGGCGAGCAATTCAAATATGGCACCGGTCTGCGATTTACAGCAAGTAGCCATCTAAATGCAATGATATGAACATGCTACAGCACCCAAACATGGCAAAAAAATACATGGCAGGGATCCATTCAAGAAGCTTAACAAAAGTCTAGGACTGAGCTACGGCCAATTCATCCACTAACAGGTTCAAACAAGCATGGCAAAAATGCATATGGTAAACAGATTTCAGACTTAGTGAAATTTCAGATCAGGTAGCACACTTTGAAGCAACAAAACTACATGCTACAGGACCTGAACATGGCAAGGTAAAGCATGGAATTGAGCTACTCAAAGAGCTTAACAAAAGTCCCTTAGTGACCTTGAGCCAAAAGGGATCAGAAAACACAATTGCAAGCATGTGAACATGGCAAAAACATAAACAGTTCTCGGACTTAGTGAAAACTGGAGCATGCTGAAAACAGATATCAAGTAGGCATGTTTACGAGCTCGATGCACTCACTACAGAGAAAGGCATGAAAATCTAAGCATACACCCATCAAGAATACACAAAATGCAAGCTAGACATGGCAAGACCAATAACATAGAATGCACGGATCAACTACAACATCATCGGCAAAATCGCTAACAAGTAGACAATCTGCCCAGATTCATGAAGTAGCAAAAGTAGAGCTCGATTGACTCAAGCTAGGGTTCTCCATAATTGCAAACAAAGAAATGGATGGATAGAGCACTACAAGATTAAAAAAACATCCTTAATGAACATCCTCAAAAGAGGCACGGATCACTAGGAAACGACATGAACATATGGCCATATGAGATAAACAGCTCAAGGACTTAGTGGAAATGCTAAGTCCCTGGAATCAGCATTACCAAGTGCCTCACTTTGCAAGCTTTTTCTAGTCACCACACACATCACAAAAATACATGGGTTGCACCTCTGGAAAGATGGCAAAACCCTTAACAAAACACATGTAGAGCGCAGGGGCATATCATGCACACAATAATCATGGAAAAAATAAATGACAAATAGCTAAATGGAGCAGCAGATCTGACAATTATCTCAAGTAGCACTCTTCTAACAGCATTTCGGGCATCAAGATGAACTCAAATGAAAATGATGCAGTTGAATGAGATGATGTACTCTCTGAGAAGAACATTTTGATATGCTATATGCTCAAATCGGAGTTACGGATGCAAAGTTACGGCACGATGAACATGGGCACATGAATCTGGAAATTTAGGGGACTTAGTAGAAATTATACCTCCGTGAAAATCAACGCGGGACGGAGGGATCCGGGACGGGGCGGAGCAGATCTGAGACGGGATGTGTTTGGATGAGATCCCGGTGGATCTCGTCCCGATCCACCGGAGAGGACGACGACGGCCGGAGGGAGGACGTGGTCGCCGGAGTGCGGCGCCGGTCGCCAGAGACGGGCGCGCCGACGAAGGATGGCGCAGGCCCGGCGCGGGTCGGCGAGCAAGGCGGGTCGGCGGCGAGAAGTGCGACGGCGCGGCGGCCGGGGCGATGGCCGGCGACGAGGGGCCCGGCGGAGGAGTGCGGCGGCCGGGGCGAAGGCGCGGGGCGGCGCGGCACCGGTGACCGGGGCGGCGGAGGCGGGCGACAGGCGGCGGCGGATCCCGATCGGGCGGCGACGCGAGGAGATTGGCCCCGCAGGCCCAATCCGGGCCGCGCGGGCCGGCAGCGGGGCTGGAGGAGAGAGAGAGTGGCGGGGTGAGGTGACGTGGCGGCGTGGGATAGGTGGAGGGAGGCGGCGGCGCTGAGGTGGCAGCCGGCGATTGGCGGGGCGATGTGGCGGCTGGGTGGACGCGTCCGGCCACCGAGCGGACATGTCCGGTGGCGCGGGGAGGAGTGGATATAGGGTTCATCCGTGATTTGGGAGGGGATCACATATTTATAGGTAGAGGGAGCTAGGAGAGTCCAAATGAGGGGCGGTTTGCGGCCACGCTATCGTGATCGAACGCTCTAGATGATGGAGAGGGTTTTGGTGGGTTTTGGGCCACTTTGGAAGGGTGTTGGGCTGCAACACACACGAGGCCTTCTCGGTCCCTCGGTTAACCGTTGGAGTATCAAACAAAGTCCAAATGGCAGGAAACTTGATAGGCGGTCTACCGGTAGTAAACCAAGGCCGCATGACAAGTCTTGGTCCAATCCGGAAATGTTTAATCCACACACATGAAAGAAAGGTAGAAATGACCACCGGAGGAGAACGGAGCGCCGGAATGCAAAACGACAACGGGGAAAATGCTCGGATGCATGAGACGAACACGTATGCAAATGAAATGCACATGATGACATGATATGCAATGCATGACACGCAAGCAATGACAGGGCAACAACAGCGATAACTGGACGACACCTGGCACATCGGTCTCGAGGCGTTACAACATACTGTCTATGATATCACATGACAATTTGAACTTCTACTTTTCCGTATGTTCCTTACGGATATCTTTTGCAAGAAATCTGCTCGAAGAAGAATTTTGGTTTGAAAATGACAATAGGATATCGCAAATATGCTGCCCGCTGCTTTGCTCTTGTTAGTACCTGTTGTCCTGTATCACTGTACTTGAATTCATACCTAGTTCATTATGTGAAGCAGTATGCATGATAGCTTGCTTATCAATTGTTCGCTCCAAATTATTTGATCTATATGAATGGTTATATTAGTGTAGAATATATCCAATGCCAATGAAAAAGTTTAGCTTTGCATTGTTCTTGTAAGTACCTGCTGTCCTTTATCAGTGTACTTATATTGACAACTAGTTGTTCATGTACCATCACTCTGCAACTTATTTTCCTTTGCCCTCCATTTTCCACACAACAGATCTATATTTACTCTTACCATAAGGTTGGATAACACTGATGGTACTGAAGAAGTTTAGATCTGCATTGCTCTTGGGTGTACCTTTCGCCTTTATCCCTATACTTACATTTATAGCTACTTGGTTATGTAGCATCACAGTTCATCTTATCATACATATTCTCCATTTTTTCTTATATTATCACATCTATATTTACTCTTAACAAAATGTAGAATAAAGGCAATGCTTCTGAAGAAGATTCTATGGTAAACTTCTTGAATTGCACCCCCCCATCAGCATGGACACGGGCTTTATAGAGCCGGTCTTCACCACTAATGTAAGTTTGTGCTTCTCAAGCCTTCAAACTTTGTTGTGCATATTTCGTTAGGCATGACTGCAACAACTGTTTATTTTTGGTGTTTGCATCAAATTGCATGTTTAAAGTTTATTATGTAGTTCATAAACAAAAGTTTGTCCTTCTCAATTTAAGTTTTCAGTTGTACAACCAAGTTCCTTCTTCATACCATGTAAATTAAACTATACAGAGCAAGTGATCTTCTTTTACACTGCATGTATGCTTCTGTTCTTGATCCGTAATCCAGTGGTGTGGTGAACCTACCCACTACAGCACAATGTCATATTCTGCAATGTCTTAATTATGATGAATGCCATATCATTCTACTATTATTTAAACCGTCTCTTTATTTGCCAATCTGAAATGGGATAAATTGACATCACACTAACCATTGATACTTATGAGTTCTTGATCTGTAATCTAGTGGTGTTGTGAAGCTGCCAACTCCTTCACAGTGTCATTTCTTGCCATGTCTTAACCTGAACAATACCATATTGTGTTAATGCTATTTTAAACGGTGTCACTTTATTCGCCAATAAGAAATGTGATGAATTGTCAGCACTGATACTTATATGTGAAAAACCTGTCATCTGTCTGCTTGTTTCTCTTTTAGAGTGAGGAGGATATAAGTGTCAAATAAGCACAGTCTCATCAACTTGCTCAGCTGCTTGCGCTACAGCTCCCGAGCAGGGCTAATCTTTCTTGAACTCTATTGAAGTGCTGTTAGTTTTGTATATTATTTTTTCGGCGTGTTTATTTGCACTGGTGGTGATCTTTGTTGTCCAGTGTATGTAATCTGCTGTCTGCTTGTGCTTTATTATCATAGTGGCGAACTTTGATGCCCAGTGGATGAAATATGCCGTAATTTCTTTATTATATAGTCTAGATTTTTTCTTATTCAAGACAGTTTTGTACATGCAGAATACTTGGTTTCTGAACACTGGAGACATGGTCTCTAAACACTGGGGACCAAAAGGTTGAACATGAGTCATATAGTAGATATGATCAACATCGAGATGTTCACCATTGATGACTACCCCATCTCACATTACGATCGGACATGGGTTAGTTGATTTGGATCATGTATCACTTAGATAACTTGAGGGGATGTTTATTTAAGTGGGAGTTCTTAAGTAATTTGATTAATTGAACTTAATTTATCATGAACTTATTCCTATAGTTTTGCATATCTATGTTCTAGATCAATGGCCCGAGCTACCATTCCCCTGAATTTTAAAGCATTCCTAGAGAAAGCCAAGTTGAAAGATGATGGTAGCAACTACACGGACTGGGTCCGCAATTTGAGGATTATCGTCATTGTTGCAGAGAAAAATTATGTCCTTGATGCACCGCTAGGTGAAAGGCATGCTGCAGGAGCTGAAGCTGATGTTATGAATGTCTAGTAAGCTCGATCTAATGACTACTCAATAGTTCAGTGTGCCGTGCTTTATGGCTTAGAACCGGGACTTGAAAGACGTTTTGAACATCATGGAGCATATGAGATGTTCCAAGAATTGAATTTAATATTTCAAGCAAATGCCCAGGTTGACCGATATGAAGTCTCCAACAAGTTCTATAGCTGTAAGATGGAGGAGAACAGTTACGTCAGTGAACACATACTCAAAAAGTCTGGGTATCATAACTACTTGACTCAGCTGGGAGTTGAACTTCTAGTTTATTGTGTTATTGATAGAGTTCTTCAATCACTACCACCAAGCTACAAAGGCTTTGTGATGAACTATAATATACAAGGGATGAATAAAACGATTCTTGAGCTCTTCGCAAAGCTTAAGGCCGTAGAGGTAGAAATCAAGAAAGAGCATCAAGTGTTGATGGTTAACAAGACCACTAGTTTCAAGAAAAAAGGCAAGGGAAAGAAAGGGAACTTCAAGAAGAATGGCAAGCAAGTTGCCACTCCCGGGGAGAAGCCCAAAGCTAACCCAAGCCTGAAACTGAGTGCTTTTACTGCAGATGGACTGGTCACTGGAAGCGGAACTACCCCAAATACTTGGCGGACAAGAAGGATGGCAAAGTGCACAAAGGTATATTCGATATACATGTTATGGATGTGTACCTTAATAATGCTCGTAGTAGCGCCTGGGTATTTGATACTAGTTCGGTTGCTCATATTTGTAACTCGAAACATGAGCTATGGAATAAACGAAGATTGTCTAAGGACGAGGTGATGATGCACGTCGGGAATGGTTCCAAGGTCGGTGTGATCGCCATCAGCACGCTACCTCTACATCTACCTTCAGGATTAGTTTTAGATCTTAATAATTGTTATTTGGTGCCAGCGTTGAGCATGAACATCTGGATCTTGTTTAATGCGAGATGGTTATTCATTTAAAACAGAGAATAATGGTTGTTCTATTTATATGAGTGATATCTCTTATGGTCATGCACCCTTGATGAATGGTATATTCTTATTGAATCTCGACCGTAGTGATACACATATTCATAATGTTGATGCCAAAAGATGCAAAGTTGATAATGATTGTACAACATATTTTTGGCACTGCCGTTTAGGTCATATACGTGTAAAGCGCATGAAGAAACTCCATGCAGATGGACTTTTGGAATCACTTGATTATGAATCATTTGATACTTGTGAACCATGCATGATGGGCAAGATGACTAAAACTCCGTTCTCTGGAACAATGGAGCGAGCTAATTACTTATTGGAAATAATACATATCGATGTATGCGGTCCGATAAGTGATGAGGCACGCGGCGGGTATCGTTATTTTCTGACCTTCATAGATGAATTGAGTAGGTATGGGTATATCTACTTGATGAAACACAAGTCTGAAACATTTCAAAAGTTCAAAGAATTTCAGAGTGAAGTGGAGAATCATTGTAACAAGAAAATAAAGTTTCTACAATCTGATCGCTGAGGTGAATATTTGAGTTACGAGTTTGGCCTTCAATTAAAACAATGTGGAATTGTTTCACAACTCACGCGACCAGGAACAACACAGCATAATGGTGTGTCTGAATGTCGTAACCGTACTTTATTAGATATGGTGCGATCTATGATGTCTCTTACCAATTTACCACTATCATTTTGCGGTTATGCATTAGAGACAGCTGCATTCACGTTAAATAGGGCACCGTCTAAATCCTTTGAGACGACACCGTATGAACTATGGTTTGGCAAGAAACCTAAGCTATCGTTTCATAAAGTTTGGGGTTGCGACACTTATATCAAAAGGCTTCAGCCTGATAAGCTCGAACCCAAATCAGAGAAGTGTGTCTTCATAGGATACCCTAAGGAAACAATTGGGTACACCTTCTACCACAGATCCGAAGGCAAGATCTTTGTGGCCAAGAATGGAATATTTCTAGAGAAGGAGTTTCTCTTGAAAGAAGTGAGTGGGAGGAACGTAGAACTTGATTAGGTGATTGTACCTTCTCTCAATTTGGAAAGTAGCACATCAGAGAAATCCATTCACGTGATGCCTACACCAACTAGAGAGGAAGCTAATGATGATGATCATGAAACTTCAAATCAAGTTACTACTAGACCTATTAGGTCGAACAGAGCACATTCCACAGTAGAGAGGTACGGTAATCCTATCCCGGAAGTCATGTTATAGACCATGACAAACCTACGAACTATGAAGAAGCTATGATGAGCCCAGATTCTGATATATGGCTCTAGGCCACGAAATCTGAGATATGATCCATCTATGAGAACAAAGTGTGGACTTTGGTGGACTTGCCCGATGATCAGCAAGCCATTGAGAATAAATGGATCTTCAAGAAAAAGACAGACGCTGATGGTAATGTCACCATCTACAAAGCTCGACTTGTCACGAAAGGTTTTCGACAAGTTCAAGGGGTTGACTACAATGAGACCTTCTCACCCGTAGCAATGCTGAAAGCACAAGTGCTCCCTAGATGGTTTTGATAATTGATGACAACATATCTCTTGTTGGACTAACATTTCGATCTAGCATGTTTCAGATAAGTTCAACAATGAAGTGGCATGGACTAAAGGTTTGTGGGAACTCCTTCAAGATGCTAAGGACAAAGGATTGGCTAAAGCTTCAAGCTCAAGACTCCTCATTTTACATTTTAGTGATCCAAGATCACATTGAGTCTTTAGGAAAAGCCAATACTATCAAGGAGGGGTGAGGTGTTGCTTAATGAGCCTCTTGCTTCATGTGCTTAGTGATATGCTCCAAAACCCTCAGCTACTTTCCCACTTCCACATATGACCTAAACCCTAAGCCAAACTCGGTCCTACCGATTCTTCCTATCCGGCGCCACCGAGTTTCACTTGTCATAAGCCACTGCCAAACCCTAGCAATTAAGTTCTACCGATAGGGATCTCGGTCTCACCGAGATGGGATTGCAAACTCTCTGTTTCCCTTTCGTAACTTTTCGGTCTCACCGAAAGAGCGAATCGGTCCCACCGAGATTGCAATGTAAATTCAGTGTTTCCCCTTTGTAACTTTTTACCGATTCTTCCTATCCGGCGCCACCGAGTTTCACTTGTCATAAGCCACTGCCAAACCCTAGCAATTCGGTTCTACCGATAGGGATCTCGGTCTCACCGAGATGGTATTGCAAACTCTTTGTTTCCCTTTCGTAACTTTTCGGTCTCACCGAAAGAGCGAATCGGTCCCACCGAGATTGCAATGTAAATTCAGTGTTTCCCCTTTGTAACTTTTCAGTCTCACCGAAAGAGCAAATCGGTCCCACCGAGTTTGCCTGACCAACTCTCTGGTTAGCTAATTACCAAATTCGGTCTCACCGAGTTTGTGTAATCGGTCTCACCGAGATTACGTTATGCCCAAACCCTAACCATATCGGTCCTACCGAGTTGCATGTCAGTCCCACTGAAATCTCTAACGGTCACTAGGTTTACATTTTCGGTCCGACCGAGTTTGTTGATTCGGTCCCACCGAGATTGGAAAACTGTGTGTAACGGTTGGATTTTGTGTGGAGGCTATATATACCCCTCCCAGCTACTTTCCCACTTCCACATATGACCTAAACCCTAAGCCAAACTCGGTCCTACCGATTCTTCCTATCCGGCGCCACCGAGTTTCACTTGTCATAAGCCACTGCCAAACCCTAGCAATTAAGTTCTACCGATAGGGATCTCGGTCTCACCGAGATGGGATTGCAAACTCTCTGTTTCCCTTTCGTAACTTTTCGGTCTCACCGAAAGAGCGAATCGGTCCCACCGAGATTGCAATGTAAATTCAGTGTTTCCCCTTTGTAACTTTTCGGTCTCACCGAAAGAGCAAATCGGTCCCACCGAGTTTGCCTGACCAACTCTCTGGTTAGCTAATTACCAAATTCGGTCTCACCGAGTTAGTGTAATCGGTCTCACCGAGATTACATTATGCCCAAACCCTAACCATATCGGTCCTACCGAGTTGCATGTCAGTCCCACCGAAAATCTCTAACGGTCACTAGGTTTACATTTTCGGTCCGACCGAGTTTGTTGATTTGGTCCCACCGAGATTGGAAAACTGTGTGTAACGGTTGGATTTTGTGTGGAGGCTATATATACCCCTCCACCTCCTCTTCATTAGAAGAGAGAGCCATCAGAACGCATACACCATTCCAACTCATATGTTCTGAGAGAGAACCACCTACTCATGTGTTGAGACCAAGATATTCCATTCCTACCATATGAATCTTGATCTCTAGCCTTCCCCAAGTTGCTTTCCACTCAAATCTTCTTTCCACAAAATCCAAATCCTATGAGAGAGAGTTGAGTGTTGGGGAGACTATCATTTGAAGCACAAGAGCAAGGAGTTCATTACCTACACACCATTTGTTACTTCTTGGAGAGTGGTGTCTCCTAGATTGGCTAGGTGTCACTTGGGAGCCTCCGACAAGATTGTGGAGTTGAACCAAGGAGTTTCTAAGGGCAAGGAGATCGCCTACTTCGTGAAGATATACCGCTAGTGAGGCAAGTCCTGTGTGGGCGATGGCCATGGTGGGATAGACAAGGTTGCTTCTTCGTGGACCCTTTGTGGGTGGTTGCTTCTTCGTGGACCCTTCGTGGGTGGAGCCCTGTGTGGACTCACGCAACCATTACCCTTTGTGGGTGGAGCCCTCCGTGGACTCTCGCAACCGTTACCCTTTGTGTGTTGAAGTCTCCATCAACGTGGATGTAGGATAGCACCACCTATCCGAACCACGGGAAAAACATCCGTGTCTCCAATTGCGTTTGATTTCTCCAAACCCTTCCCTTTACATTCTTGCAAGTTGCATGCTTTACATTCTGCTTCTCGTATACTCTTTGCATGCTTTCTTGATATGTATTGTGTGTGTTGAAATTGTGACTAAACTCCACTTAAACCGAAAAAGCTTAAAAATTGCAACTTTAGCATTAAGTGTCTAATCACCCCCCCTCTAGACACATCTACTTCTAGATCCTACAAGTGGTATCAGAGCTTTGGTCTCCATTGCCTTGGTTTAATCACCATTGGAGGAAGATGGATGTGTCTATTAGGGAGTCTTAGACATAGAGTGCCTATTCTTGATGGAGAGTATTTTCATGAGTGGAAAAATGAGATGCTTGTAATCTTCAATCAATATCATTTGAACAAGTATATTGCTAGCCCTTGTGCACCTCATATTGATCCTTTGCATCCTACCCTAGATGAAGATATTGACATGATTCGCAATCTTAGAACTATTGAGCTCATCATTAGAGGATTGCCCAAAAATTTGATTGCTAGTTTGCCTACTCAAAATTGTGCCTATACTATATGGAAATTTCTTGAGGAACGATTTCCCGATCATTCCTTGAAAACTTTGGATGAAATTCTCCATAAATCTATTGCCTTGAGTAAGATGAACTCTAGTGATCCTAGTTTTGGTAAATGTCTATTTGAACTTACCAATCTTAAGCATGCTAAAGGAGATGTTGGAATCATTAATGATATCATATTCAAAGCTATAAGAATTCATAAAAGTGACCACTTTGATGATCATTTATCTAATGAATTACCCTCTCTAGGAAATGATGAGTCACAAGATCATGATGAACATGAATATTATGATGATGATGATAGTGACTTTGATCTTGATAATGCAATGAGACATTTTGGTCTTATGGCAAATCTTCGGGGATATGAATCAGGAGGAAAGGAATGGGTTCTTGATAGTGGATGTACTGATCATATGACCGGAGATGAAGAGATGTTTCGTGAGCTTGCTGAAAATGACGGCCCTCGAAAATATGTCACCTTTGGTGATAATTCAAAGGGTAAAGTGGTTGGCCTTGGTAAGGTGGCCATCTCACATGATAGTTCCATTCAAAATGTCATGCTCGTTGAATCTCTCGGCTACAACTTACTTTCAGTATCTAGACTTGCTGATTTCGGTTTGAATGTCCTATTTACTGAGGTAGATTGCCAAGTATTTCGTCGAGACAATCATAAAATGGTCTTTACCGGTATGCGTAGAGGTGATATTTACATTGTCGATTTCTCTAAAAAGGCACAACCTAAAACTTGCTTTGTTGCTAAATCCTCAAAAGGTTGGTTGTGGCATAGACGACTAGGTCACATTGGCATGAGAAACCTTGACAAGCTTATTAAAGGAAATCATATCCTTGGAGTTAACGATGTCATATTTGATAAGGATAGGCTTTGCAGTGCTTGTCAAGCAGGTAAACAGGTTGGAGGAAGGCATCCCGTGAAGAACATCATGACCACAAGAAGGCCACTCGAGCTACTTCATATGGATCTTTTTGGTCCCAACGCCTACAAGAGTCTCGGTGGAAATTCTTTTGGTCTAGTTATAGTTGATGATTTTTCAAGATTTACGTGGGTGTTCTTTCTTAATGACAAGTCGCAGGTCCAGAAGATCTTCAGAAACTTCGCTAGGAAGGCCCAAAATCAGTTTGACGTGAAGATCAAGAAGGTTCGGAGTGACAACGGAACGGAGTTCAAGAACGCAAATGTGGACACCTTTCTTGACGAAGAAGGGATTTCACACGAGTTCTCGGCTACGTACACACCTCAACAAAATGGAGTTGTTGAGAGGAAGAACCGGACGCTCATCGAAATGGCAAGAACGATGCTTGATGAATACAAGACGCCGAAGCACTTTTGGGCAGAAGCGGTTGAGACAGCTTGTCACGCAACAAATCGCTTATATCTTCACAAGCTACTCGGCAAGACGGCATACGAGCTTCTCACCGGTAACAAACCCCAAGTTGGATACTTTCGAGTATTCGGCTCAAAGTGCTACATTCTTGATAAGCATCGTCGTTCAAAGTTTGCTCCTAAATCTCATGAAGGTTTTCTACTTGGTTATGGCTCAAACTCTCACACTTACCGTGTCTACAACAATTTCACCCGAAAGGTTGAAGAGACGGTAGATGTGAAGTTTGATGAATCTAATGGCTCGCAAGTAGAGCAATTGCCAATTGATGTAGGAGACAAAGACCCTTCAGAAGCAATTCAAGACTTGTCCATTGGCAAAATTCGTCCAACGGAGGTGAAGGAGAGTACTTCATCCGTCCAAGTGGAAGCTTCTACTTCACGACAAGGTGAACCAAGAATCGACACGGAAGCATCCACAAGTGGGACACACCAAGATGAAGAAAACGAGGAAATACGTCAAGACGAACATCAACAACCTCCTTCTCCACCACGACAAGAGAACGACGACGTCAACAATGAAGAAGGCCAAGAAGAAGAACAAGATGAAGAAGATGTTCAACGAAGACCCAAGCAAAAGCTCTCACGAGTTCGAGCAAGAATTGCCAAAGATCATCCCGTCGAGCAAATCCTCAATGATATACAAACCGGGAGAATCACTCGCTCAAAAACTCGTTTAGCTAACTTTTGTGAAAACTATTCATTCATCTCTAGCATTGAACCTATGAAGGTTGAAGAAGCATTGGAAGATCCGGATTGGATAAACGCTATGCATGAAGAGCTACATAATTTTGAGAGAAACCAAGTTTGGACATTGGTCGAGAAGCCCGACAACAACCACAACATCATTGGTACCAAATGGGTGTTTCGCAACAAGCAAGATGAAGATGGACAAGTGGTTCGCAACAAAGCACGTCTCGTCGCCCAAGGGTACACACAAGTCGAAGGTATGGACTATGGTGAGACGTATGCTCCCGTTGCTAGACTTGAGTCCATTCGCATCTTACTTGCCTATGCTAATCACCATAATATCACCTTGTACCAAATGGACATTAAAAGTGCTTTTCTAAATGGTGAAATAGAGGAGGAAGTTTATGTCAAACAACCTCCCGGCTTTATCAATCCTAAGAAACCAAATCATGTTTACAAACTTCACAAAGCTCTTTATGGTCTTAAACAAGCTCCTAGAGCATGGTATAAATGCTTGACCAAGTTCCTTACTACAAGTGGTTTTGAAATTGGTAAAATTGATTCTACTCTTTTTACTAAAAGGGTTAATGGAGAACTATTTGTATGCCAAATTTATGTTGATGATATCATATTTGGTTCAACTAACCCTCTCTTTAGTGAAAAGTTTGGAAAGCTAATGTCAGAGAAGTTTGAGATGTCTATGATGAGTGAACTCAAATTCTTTCTCGGGTTGCAAATCAAGCAAACTAAGGATGGTACATTTTTCTCTCAAACAAAGTACACCAAGGACTTATTCAAGAAGTTCAATATGCAAGAATGCAAAGGTATGTCTACACCCATGCCTACTAGTGGACATAATGATTTAACCAAAGATGGTGAACCGGTTGATCAAAAGGTTTATCGCCCTATGATTGGTTCATTGTTATACCTATGTGCTTCACGTCCCGATATTATGCTAAGTGTGTGCATGTTTGCACGATATCAAGCTGCTCCTAAAGATTGTCATCTTAAGGCTGTGAAAAGGATAGTGAGATATTTAATCCATACACCAAATTTTGGCATTTGGTATCCTAAGAGGTCTTCTTTTGATCTTGTTGGCTATTCTGACTCGGATTATGCTGGAGACAAGGTTGATAGAAATTCTACTTCGGGTACTTGTCAATTTCTTGGTAGATCTCTTGTGTCTTGGTCTTCCAAGAAACAAAACTCGGTATCCTTATCCACCGCCGAAGCGGAATACATTGCCGCTGGTTCATGTTGTGCTCAATTACTTTGGATGACCCAACTCTTAAAGATTATGGGATTTATGTGAAACATGTTCCACTACTTTGTGACAATGAAAGTGCTATCAAAATTGGTCATAATCCTGTACAACATTCTCGAACTAAGCATATTGAAGTTCATCATCATTTCATTCGAGATCATGTTGCTAAGGGTGACATCAATCTTAAGCATGTTCGCACCGATAAGCAATTAGCGGATATATTCACTAAACCACTTGATGAGAAAGTGTTTTGCAGGTTGAGAGGAGAATTGAACATCATTGATGCTTCGAACTTGGAGTAGAAACTCCATTGCATACATGCAAGACATGAGCTTATAACTAATCCATGATATATCTCTTATGATAACTATCTTATGTCTTGGATATATTTGCACCTTGCATGTTGTCTAACCCATGTAGGTGCTTGGTTGAATCTAATTCCATAAGATTGCGACTCACTCACATCTTAAGCAATCTCTACAAGACCAAGACTCTACACAATAGTGGTTGAAGACAAGGAAGCACAAAACCATTCAAACATATCCTTTGACAAATTCTATGTTAAGCCTCATGATTGTCATTTTTGGATACACAAGTGCTCTTCCTTGCAAGAACTAACCCATGTAGGTAGATGAACTCAAACTCCAAGTGGTGCTCCCAACTCTTGATGAGCTACATCAACCTTGAGCACCCACACAAGTTCAACTACATGAGCAAGAACCACACCACCACCCAAGGTATGTTATTCCATCTTAGAGAAGCTTTACTCCAAGACATGAGTCAAAGCAACTCAACAAGATATGAATACATCAAGATGCTTAAACGAAAGATGGTAACCCCATTTTGAGCTTAAACGATGAGTATGACCTATGATCAAGTGTTCCCACTTGACTCCTAAGTCAATATACTCTAACATAGGTGACTATGTCACCGCCCAACTCTAGATGAAGCTCTCTTGTGTTCTTTCTTTGTGTTATTGCATTTGTCTCATGCATGTTTATTTTCTCTCTTCTTTTTTTTAAAAACAAAAAAACTTCATCTAGATCTTTCAGTTTCTTCTCTTTTCTCTTTGTTTTTGTTCTGCATTTTCTGCACTTAATTCCTTGCAAATCCTTCAGGAAATTCATTGCAAATCTTTGTGAGATCCTACATGTCTAGTGAGCTGAGGTGACAAGTGTTTTTCTCTGTGTAAACTCGGTTTCACCGACTTGCAATTTTTGGTCCAACCGAATCTTTTCAGTACCACCAAAATGTGCCACTCGGTGCCACCGACTTTGCAATCAGAAAACCAAGATTGCCACTTGTTCTACATTTCTTCTGATCCAGCTCCACTCAATGAATCTTGTCCTCTACAAGCATCACAATTTTATCCTCTGCTTTGTGCTGAATCTCAAGGACCAAACCTAGTCGACGGATTCCAGGAAAAACCTTCTTGGAAATTGATGTCAAAGGGGGAGAAAGAGATCACATCAAAGCTTAAGGGGGAGAGAAAGTCTCAAGGATCCCAGATATTATTAAGAGGGAGAGAGAAATCTCTAGGGGGAGGGAATACTCAAGGATCCCAGATGCTTGATGTTCAAGAGGAGAGATACCACATGTCCTTTTGGGGGAAAGACATGTTCATATGTACTCATTTGAATTAAGTTCCATTTGTATCTTTCAGCTCTGATTTTCTGTTCCCTATCTTCTCCCAATATCCCATGTAAGATTCAGGGGGAGCAAGACACCTAAGGGAAAGAAATCAGTCAAATTCATTGCATATCTTTATTCTTGGGGACATGTTGAATTCAATGTGGTAACTTGTACTCACTCTCTACATGTCATCCCAGTCTTGGTATTCTTGTGGTTTCTTTTGTTTGCTCTGGCTAGTGGATGTACCTGTGTTATCTAACCTTGTTTGTGCAGGTTCATTCCATCCTAAGCCAACTCAAGACCACAAGGTAAGTATATGCATCAAAATCATGAGTATGAGGAGTTCTTGCTTATGTACATACTGTTTGCAAGAAGGACTCATGAGCATGAAGGTATTTTCCTTAATAATCTTTTGCTCTGATGCATATGGCCAAGATGCATGTAACACATTGCCTACTCTGTCATGGTTATGTTCTCACATGCCTCTACATTTCATATTTACATAAGTGCATACATGTAGGGGGAGCCTATGCTTGTTACATGTCCTTCCAAAGCTTTACTTGATGTTCTTTATATCTTTATCTAAAGCTTTGATGTATGTTGCCATCAATTACCAAAAAGGGGGAGATTGAAAGCACAAGTGCTCCCTGGGTGGTTTTGATAATTGATGACAACATATCTCTTGTTGGACTAACATTTCGATCTAGCATGTTTCAGATAAGTTCAACAATGGAGTGGCATGGACTAAAGGTTGTGGGAACTCCTTCAAGATGCTAAGGACAAAGGATTGGCTAAAGCTTCAAGCTCAAGACTCCTCATTTTACATTTTAGTGATCCAAGATCACATTGAGTCTTTAGGAAAAGCCAATACTATCAAGGAGGGATGAGGTGTTGCTTAATGAGCCTCTTGCTTCATGTGCTTAGTGATATGCTCCAAAACCCTCAACTACTTTCCCACTATCCACATATGACCTAAACCCTAAGCCAAACTCGGTCCTACCGATTCTTCCTATCCGGCGCCACCGAGTTTCACTTGTCATAAGCCACTGCCAAACCCTAGCAATTCGGTTCTACCGATAGGGATCTCGGTCTCACCGAGATGGGATTGCAAACTCTCTGTTTCCCTTTCATAACATTTCGGTCTCCGAAAGAGCGGAATCGGTCCCACCGAGATTGCAATGTAAATCATGTTTCCCCTTTGTAACTTTTCAGTCTCACCGAAAGAGCAAATCGGTCCCACCGAGTTTGCCTGACCAACTCTCTGGTTAGCTAATTACCAAATTCGGTCTCACCGAGTTTGTGTAATCGGTCTCACCGAGATTACGTTATGCCCAAACCCTAACCATATCGGTCCTACCGAGTTGCATGTCAGTCCCACCGAAAATCTCTAACGGTCACATAGGTTTACCATTTTTCGGTCCGACCGAGTTTGTTGATTCGGTCCCCTCGAGATTGGAAAACTGTGTAACGGTTGGATTTTGTGTGGAGGCTATATATACCCCTCCACCTCCTCTTCATTGTAGAGAGAGCCATCAGAACATACACCATTCCAACTCATATGTTCTGAGAACCACCTACTCATGTGTTGAGACCAAGATATTCCATTCCTACCATATGAATCTTGATCTCTAGCCTTCCCAAGTTGCTTTCCACTCAAACTTCTTTCCACCAAATCCAAATCCTATGAGAGAGTTGAGTGCTGGGGAGACTATCATTTGAAGCACAAGAGCAAGGAGTTCATTACCTACACACCATTTGTTACTTCTTGGAGAGTGGTGTCTCCTAGATTGGCTAGGTGTACTTGGGAGCCTCCGACAAGATTGTGGAGTTGAACCAAGGAGTTTCTAAGGGCAAGGAGATCGCTTACCTCGTGAAGATCTACCTCTAGTGAGGCAAGTCCTGTGTGGGCGATGGCCATGGTGGGATAGACAAGGTTGCTCTTCGTGGACCCTTTGTGGGTGGTTGCTTCTTCGTGGACCCTTTGTGGGTGGTTGCTTCTTCGTGGACCCTTCGTGGGTGGAGCCCTGTGTGACTCGCGCAACCGTTACCCTTTGTGGGTGGAGCCCTCCGTGGACTCTCGCAACCGTTACCCTTTGTGGGTTAAAGTCTCCATCAAGGTGGATGTAGGATAGCACCACCTATCCGAACCATGGGAAAAACATCCGTGTCTCCAATTGCGTTTGATTTCTCCAAACCCTTCCCTTTACATTCTTGCAAGTTGCATGCTTTACATTCCGCTGCTCATATACTCTTTGCATGCTTTCTTGATATGTATTGTGTGTGTTGAAATTGTGCCTAAACTCCACTTAAACCGAAAAAGCTTAAAAATTGCAACTTTAGCATTAAGTGTCTAATCACCCCCCTCTAGACACATCTACTTCTATATCCTACAAATGCTTATGTCAGTCTAAATCATGTTATCAATTGCCGCATTTTATAATTATGAAATTTGGCAAATGGACGTCAAAACCGCATTCCTTAATTGATTTCTTAAAGAAGAGTTGTATATGATGCAACCATAAGGTTTTTTTAGTCCTAAAGGTTCTAACAAAGTGTGCAAGCTCAAGCGATCCATCTATGGACTGGTGCAAGCATCTCGTAGTTGGAATATACGCTTTGATGAGGTGATTAAGGCATATGGTTTTATACAAACTTATGGTGAAGCCTGTATTTACAAGAAAGTGAATGGGAGCTTTGTAGCATTTCTAATATTATATGTAGATGACATATTGTTGATTGGAAATGATATAGAATTTCTAGATAACATAAAAGGATATTTTAGTAAGATTTTTTTAATGAAAGACCTCGGTGAAGCTGCTTATATATTGGGCATCAAGATCTATATATAGAGATAGATCGAGACGCTTAATAGGACTTTCGCAAAACACATACCTTGATTAAGTTTTGAAGAAGTTCAAAATGGATCACTCAAAGAAAGGGTTCTTGCCTGTGTTACAAGGTGTGAAGTTGAGTCAGACTCGAAGCCTGACCACTATAAAAAGATAGAGAAAAAATGAAAGCCACTACTTATGCCTTAGCCATAGGTTCTATCATGTATGTTATGCTGTGTACTAGACCTGGTGTGTGCCTTGCCATCAGTTTGGCAGGGAGGTACTGACACGTCTCCAATGTATCTACTTTTTCTCACGCTTTTCCTCTTGTTTTGGACTCTAATTTGCATGATTTGAACGAAACTAACCCCGGACTGATGCTGTTTTCAGCAGAACTACCATGGTGTTGTTTTTGTGCAGAAATAGAAGTTCTCGAAATGGAACGAAACTTTTTGAGGATTTTTTATATCAAAAATAAGAATTTCTGGAGCCAAGACCCATCGGAGAGGGGCCCCTGGGTGGGCACAACCCACCAGGGTGCGCGCAGGTGGCTTGTACCCACCTGGTGGCCCCGCTGATGACCCCCCTGATACTATAAAATCACATTATTCTAGAAAAAAATCAGGGAGAAAGAATTATCGTGATCCATGAGACGAAGCCGCCGCCAAGCCCTGTTCTTCCTCGGGAGGGCAGACCTGGAGTCCGTTTGGGGCTCCGGAGAGGGGGATCTTCGATCTTCATCATCACCAACCTATCTCCATCGCCAATTCCATGATGCTCCCCACCGGGAGATTTGAACCGTTTATGAATTCATCATTATATCCATGTGTTAGATCCAATCTTGCAAGTTATAGTCACCTACTACGGTTATGATCCGGCAACCCCGGAGTGACAATAACCAAGCCCACTCCCGGTGATGACTGTAGTTTGAGGAGTTCATCTACTCACTATGTGTTAATGCTTTGTTCCGGTTCTCTATTAAAAGGAGGCCTTAATATCCCTTAGTTTCCAATATGGACCCCACTGCCACGGGAGGGTAGTACAAAAGATGTCATGCAAGTTCTTCTAATAAAGCACGTATGACTATTTACGACATACATGCCTACACTATATCGATGAACTGGAGCTAGTGCCGTAACGCCCTAGGTTATAACTGTCTCATGATGAATATCATCCAACAAGTCACCGATCCAATGCCTACGAATTTATCCTTATTGATCTTGCTGTGTTACTATTGCTATCATCACTATTACACTTGCTACAAAATATTGCTATCAAGTTACTGTTACCGTTCCTGCTACCAGCACTATCAAACTACTTTGCTACTGATCACTTTTCTGCAGATAATTAATCTCCAGGTGTCGTAGAATTGACTACTCAGCTGCTAATACCTTCAAATATTCTTTGTCTCCCCTTGTGTTGAATCTATAAATTTGGGTTGAATACTCTAACCTCGAAAACTGTTGCGATCCCCTATACTTGTGGGTTATCAAGACCTTTTCCGACGCGGTTGCCGCGGAGCATAGCTATATTTGTTGAGTCACTTGGGGTTATTATCATATTATCATTATGAAGAATCTGAAGGACCCAAAGACTAAGATTTATCTCTCTAAGACGAGGGGAGGTAAGGAACTGCCATCCAGTTCTTCTTTAGATTCACATTCTGTTATGAGTAAATTTGCAACACCACCACATGCTATAAATTCTGATATGTCTCAAGTTATTGATGATGCTACTTCTACTATGAATGATGGTTACGATGATTCTAGTACCTTGCTAGATAATGATGATGTGCCACTTGGTGAATTTCTTAATAAACAAATTGCTAGAGTTATACAACATGATGTTGTTGAATCTGATGATGAGCTTGAAATTGAAACTCCTGAAACACCTGCTAGAACTAGCCTTCCTAGATATGAATTGCCTAAGGTACCGGAAGGTTATGTTATGAGTGAAGAAGCCACTAGAGATATTCTTACTTGTAATGATAGAGATGATCTAGAGAAATTACTACAAAAGTATAAACAAAAATCTCTGAATGCTAGAACGAAATATGATCCTATGTTTGCTACTTCACCTGTCTTTATTGCTGACAAGGATTATGAATTCTCTGTCGACCCATAGTTAATTACTTTGGTTGAATCTGATCCTTTCCATGGTTATGAAACTGAAACTGTTGTGGCACATTTTACTAAGTTGAATGATATAGCCACCCTTTTTACACATGATGAGAGAACTCGTTATTACTTTATTCTCAAATTATTTCCTTTCTCATTAAAGGGTGATGCTAAATCTTGGTACAATACTCTTGCTCCTGGTTGTGTGCGTAGTTCCTAGGATATGGTTTATTACTTCTATGAAAAATATTTTCCTTCTCATATGAAAAGGCTGCCTTACAAGAAATATTTAACTTTTACAAACTAAAGAAGAGAGTCTCCCACAAGCTTGGGGGAGGCTTTGCCAGTTACTTAATGCTTTGCCTGATCATCCTTTTAAGAAAAATGAAATACTTGATATCTTCTATAATGGACTAACCGATGCTTCTAGGGACTCCCTAGATAGTTGTGCTGGTTGTGTTTTCAGGGAACTAACTATTTCTCAAGCTGAAGAATTATTGAATAACATATTGAAAAATTACGATGATTGGACTATTCTTGAACCACCGCCTAAACCCACTCCAAAGAAGAGGGGTATATTATATCTCAGTCCCGAAGATATGCAAGAGGCAAAGAAATCTATGAAGGAAAAAGGTAAAAGCTGAGGATGTTAAAAATTTACCTCCTATAGAAGAAATACATTAGCTTAATACATCACCACTGCCTAAGGTGGTAGAGGTAAATTCTCTTATGAAGTTAAATGAAAATATAATTCTGATATGATTGCTCGCTTGAGTGACTTGTTATTTAGAATATCAAATGATGTTAGAGGTGTTGGAAAACATGCTTCTATGGTTCATACTTAATTAGAACAAGTTGCTAAATTTCAAAGAGAATTGCTTGATGAAATGAATCATAATATGCATGACTTTGCTATTAGAGTTGCAACTAGAGGAGGTAAAATGACTCAGGAACCACTTTATCATGAGGGACACCCTAAAAGAATTGAACAAGATTCACAAAGAAATAACACTAGTGCACCTAGTCCTTCTAGAAATAAAAAGAAATAGAAAAATGATAGGACTTTGCACACTTCTAGTGAACTTGAAATAAAGAAACCTCCTGATAATGATAATGAAATTTCTATCTCTGATGCTGAAACTCAATCTGGTAATGAACACTCACCAAATGATAATGAAAAAGATAATGATGAGGTTAATGAATACTCTCAACCAACCAATGATAAAGAACCAGATAATGATGTTGAGATAGAACCACCTGTTGAGATAACCCACAATCAAAAGATAAAAAATATTACAAAAGAGACTTTGTGGCTAGGAAACACGGTAAAGAAAGAGAACCGTGGGTTCAAGAACCTATGCCTTTTCCACCCAAGTCAACTAAAAAGAATGATGATGAAGAATTTGAATGCTTTGCTCAAATGCTGAGGCCGGTCTTTTTGCGTACTCGTTTGACTGAATCTTGAAAATGCCTCCTTATGCAAAGTATATGAAAGACATCATCACAAATAAGAGAAAAATACTGGAAGCTGAAATCTCCACTATGCTTGCTAAATATACTTTTAAAGATGGAGTACCTAAAAAACTTGGTGATCCGGGAATACCAACTATACCCTGCTCTATCAAAAGGAATTATGTGAAAACTGCTTTGTGTGATTTAGGAGCTGGTGTTAGTGTTATGCCTTTCTCTTTATATAAAAGACTTGACTTGAATAAACTCACACCTATTGAAATATCTTTGCAAATGGCTAACAAATCAACTGCCATACCTATCTGTATCTGTGAGGATGTGCCCGTTGTTGTTGCTAATGTTACTATTTTGACTGACTTTGTTCTACTTGAGATGCCCGAGGACGACAACATGTCGATTATCCTTGGTAGACCCTTCTTGAATACTGCAGGGGCTGTTATTGATTGTAATAAAAGCAAGGTCACTTTTCATATTAATGGTAATGAGCATACGGTGCACTTTCGAAAGAAACAATTCCAAGTGAATGGTATTAATGTTATTGAAAAATCTCTGACAATCACTATTGGATGTTTTCAAATACCTCTACCTACCGTCAAAAAGAAATATGAAATGATTATTATTGGGGAAATGCATATCCCCATTCAGGTATCTTGGTGATTTACAAAAGTTCTTCAGTTTCATGGTAATCGAAAGTGGTTGTTAATAAGACTTGATCAACCTTATTAATGAATCATTTTTGAACGGTATGAAGTTGTTGAATTTAGTAAGCACTACTTTATGTCCCTACTTTTTATTCTCTGTTTTTATTAGCTAAATAAAATAATATGCCATGTTTTGTCTTTTTCTAAATTTCAGGTGCGATAAAAAATGACCCAAAAATAAAAGTTCTGAGAATGCACTGAAAATTTTATATGATTTTTCTTGAATATTTAAGATTTTTTGGTGAAAAAATAACCAGAGGGGGTGCACCAGGTGGGCACAACCCACCTGGGCGCGCCAGCACCCCTGGCATGCCTTGGGGGGTTGTGGTCCCCACATGGCCCCCTCACTTATCTCTTCGTCCCACATTGTCACCTACCTCTAGAAAAAATCACTCACACTCTCTCTGCCGAGTTCTTGCTCATTTTTCTGCCAATTTCGATCTCTTTGCTCGAAGCTCCATTTTCTGAAACTGTTTTGGGAGATTGTTGCTTGGTATGTGACTCCACCATTTGTCCAATTAGTTTTTGTTCTAATGGTTTATACTTTGAATAATTAGCTACTCTTGGTGCTGCTGTAGATGTGCTTTCATGTTAAATTCTTAGTGTTCTAAGTAGTTTGAATGCTTGTTATGGCCTCTATGCATCCCTATGAGTAGTTGCTATCAATCTTACAAAATTTTTTTGACCAATTTTTGTCACTCCAAAATTTTTATTTTCAGAAAATTGTACGTGGACATGATGAACCTATTTGGAAGGAGTTCTTCGAGGAGACGATCCTCGGGGGCATCCTCTAGTGACAGTTCTGCCCGTCGGTCTTACGTTGAACAAAGTGAAAGTTCCACGCGAGATGCAGCCACCAAAACATTCTTATGGCCTTGCAATGAATATATGATGCAGGTGGGCATTAAGGAGGAATTTGAGCAATATGTTCACAATGCCGGTTTCGGTCCCTACCTATCAGATAAGTGTGCCCACCATCTTCTCACTGAATCATTTGTCAAAGGATTTAAATATTTTCCACGTGAGTCTAGGGTGTCATTTATGCTTTATGATGAACCATATACCATTTCACTAGAGAACTTTTCTTACCATTGCAAACTTCCATTTTGGGGTTCGCTTGACGAGCCAGCATAGGCTGAGTATGAGACCTTCTTGACTAGCCTTTGCTACAGTGAAAATAGGGGAGTAAGGCAAGGAAGAATAAAGAGCATTCACTTTCCCTCAATTCAGTACCTTGCATTATTTAACGGTAAATGCATAGTAGGAGAGTAGGACTATAGCATACTTTGTTCTCCGGACTTGAGCCTCATTCACACCGCTCTCACTAGTGAAAGGAATTATAACCTTGGAGCGACTGTTGCACGTAGACTTCAGAATAATGCCAAAAGTGGCTGGTTCTATGGTGGAATTTATGCCACACGTTTAGCACGAGTACTGGGTGTTTCACCTTTGCCCTTTGACCCTATCCTACCGATATTTAGATTTTGATGCCTTAAAGGAGCATAAGATTCTCAAGGGGAGGGCTGATAACTTCACTTATAATTTGTTGTTTAACCAATCACATGTTGTGGACACATATTTGCCTGCGCCTGCTCTCTTTGATTATCACAGCAAGGAAAGATATTTTGTTCCTGAGAGCGAGGCCCAAGCTCACAACGCAGCAGTGGTGGTAGCCCGGTAGGCCCAGGCATCCGCACCGAGAGCCTCCGTGAGCTACCACGCCGACTACTACCCACCAAGCTACTGATTCACTACCAACTTAGGCCAAAAGCCTAAGCTTGGGGGAGTACGTGTTCTCACTAACTTTATATTCATGTTCACATATCATTCCATTTGTCGGTGTTCACACTTTTTCATTGTATCATCCGTGCTTAGATTTATTTTTTTGCTTTCTTCTTATGTGTTTGAAAAAAACTTCAAAAAAACCAAAAAAATTAGTTGTAGTAATTCACTTTCTATGCATGCTTAGTAGTAGTACTAAAAACAAAATCAAAAAAGATTTCCTTCTTCTTTTGCTTGTTGGGAGCTTTCTCGTGTAAATAGTTTTTCTCGTTTTTTATTTTCTTGTTGAAGAAAACCATAAACTCCAAAAATATTTCAGTGTGTTTCTCTGTGTCTCTTTTCTTTTATTTGAGTTGTACTGAGGAGAAGACCACGATGAAAATGTTGAGTGGCTCTCACATGAATAACTGTTGAACTAATAAGAGCCCATTTTACCTTGTCTTCTCTTGTTGAATAAAATGTTTTGCAGATTCCAGCTTAGTCCATGGCACTCTTGCACTACCATTATTTTCATATCATTCAGTCGTTCAAGTGAAAGGCAATAATGACGACATCCGATGAACTGGCCGTGGCAAAGAGAAACTGGTATGAACTCGACTTGTCTTTGTTTGTGTAAATATGTTTAACGTAGTGCCCATGCTTCAGCCTGTTATGATTGAACATGTTTGCAATGACAATTAGAGATTATAGTTTCTCATGCCATGCATACGTAGCTAGGAGAGGATAATGATTTATCTTGGATATCAATATAACGTTAAAATGATTGTGATGTAGTATGATGATATGGTATCCTCCTCTGAATGTTCGAGTGGTTGACTTGGTACATGTTCATGCATGCAGTTGAATCAAAACCAACATAGCCTCTATAATATTTATGTTCATGGTGATCATATCCTACTCATGCTAGTGTCCAATGTTACTTATGAATAATTCCTGGTTATGATCATTGTTGCTCTCTAGCTGGCCGCTTCCCAATCTTAAATTGCTAGCCTTCACCTGTACTAAGTGGGGATTCTGCTTGTACATCAAAAACCTTTAACCCAAAGTTATTCCAGATGAGTCCACCATACCTACCTATATATGGTATTACCCTACCGTTCTAAGAAAATTTTCATGTGCCACCTGTAATTTTTTTTAAAAATTTATCCGTTTTGTGTGCCTGGATCGTTCATGGAATGACATGAGGTGGTCAATATCTTCCGTGCTAAGCATGTTATCCTCAGGTCGAGTGTTTATTCACTCGCCATCGCACGAGGAAATGGGCGGTAATAGGGATGCCTAGTCCCAAACTGCAAAATACAAAAAAGTTCATCTCTTACGTAATCAAACAAAAACTCCTAATGGAGTCAAAACCTTTACTTTCTGCTTTGGACTGCCACTAGCGTGCTTAGCATGGAAGATGTTGATAACTGATGGTCATGAAGTGAATAAGGAGGGTGCATGTCTCAAAATATCATTTATCTCTAATTTAAAAATTGTGCTCTGGCACCTATACAAATCAATGCTTCCCTCTGTGAAGGGACTTTCTATTTACTTTTATGTTGTGCCATCACCTTCTATAAACAAGCGCCAGAAACTGAGTAGAGCACAACGGTCATGATTTATGCATTGTGTATAGATAATGCTGGGTGCATCATGACTGGATCTTTTCTACCATGAATTACAATGTTTAGTCGCTGCTTGAACTTCGGAAGTGCTCTGCATTTATTTTTGGTGGTCTCAGAAAGGGCTAGCGAGATACCATTATTGTCATATTATATCATGATTGTTTTGACAATGTGTTACTGTTTGAGATATATTATTATTGCTCGCTAACTGATTATGTCATTAATATGAATCATTATAATCTTTAAGAGTTATTGTTGACATGGTTAGTTATAATGTTGGCTGAAAACCTAGGTGTTGTTTAAGCTTATTTATGCAAACAAGAGCAAAAGATTTCATAAAAGTTTTTCTTTCTCACTTTCAGTTTATCAACTGAATTGCTTGAGGACATGCAAATGTTTAAGCTTGGGGTAGTTGATACGTCTCCAATGTATCTACTTTTTCTCATGCTTTTCCTCTTGTTTTGGACTCTAATTTGCATGATTTGAATGAAACTAACCCCGGACTGACGTTGTTTTCAGTAGAACTACCATGGTGTTGTTTTTGTGCAAAAATAAAAGTTCTCGGAGAATGGAACAACTTTTTGTTTGAGGATTATATATATAATAAGAATTTCTAGAGCCAAGACCCACCGGAGAGGGGGCCCTGGGTGGGCACAGCCCACCAGGGCACGCCCCCCTCTCCTGGCGTGCCCAAGTGGGTTGTACCTACCTGGTGGCCGCGCTGATGACCCCCCTGATACTATAAAATCACATTATTCCAGAAAAAAATTAGGGAGAAAGAATTATCACGATCCACGAGACGGAGCCGCTGCCAAGCCCCGTTCTTCCTCAGGATGGCAGATCTGGAGTCCGTTTGTGGCTCCGAAGAGGGGGATCTTTGATCTTCGTCATCACCAACCTATCTCCATCGGCAATTCCATGATGATCCCCACATGGAGAGAGTAATTTCTTCGTAGGCTCGCTGGATGGTGAGGAGTTGGATGAGATTCATCATGTAATCAAGTTAGTTTTATTAGGACCTGATCCCTAGTATCCACTATGTTCTTAGATTGATGTTACTATGACTTTGCCATGCTTAATGCTTGTCACCTTGGCCCTGGGGTGCCATGATTTCAGATTTGAACCATTTATGAATTCATCATTATATCCATGTGTTAGATCCGATCTTGCAAGTTATAGTCACCTAGTACGGTTATGATCTGGCAACCCCGGAGTGACAACAACCGGGCCCACTCCCGGTGATGACCGTAGTTTGAGGAGTTCATGTATTCACTATGTGTTAATGCTTTGTTACGGTTCTATTAAAAGGAGGCCTTAATATCCCTTAGTTTCCAATATGGACCACGCTGCCATAGGAGGGTAGGACAAAAGATGTCATGCAAGTTCTTTCAATAAAGCATGTATGACTATTTACGGAATACATGCCTACATTATATCGATGAACTGGAGCTAGTGCCGTATCGCCCTAGGCTATAACTGTCTCATGATGAATATCCTCCAACAAGTCACCGATCCAATGCCTACAAATTTATCCTTATTGATCTTGCTGTGTTACTATTGCTATCATCACTGTTACACTTGTTAAAAAATATTGCTATCACTGTTACTGTTACCGTTGCTGCTGTCACTACTATCAAAACTATCAAACTACTTTGCTACCGATCACTTTGCTGCATATAATTAATCTCCAGGTGTGGTTGAATTGACAACTCAGCTGCTAATACCTTCAAATATTCTTTGGCTCCCCTTGTGTCGAATCTATAAATTTGGGTTGAATACTCTACCCTCGAAAACTGTTACGATCCCCTATAATTGTGGGTTATCAGGTACCGTTGTAATCCAGGAGTGGATCACTGGACAATGGTCAAGAACATCCTGAAGTAACTGAAAAGGACCAAGAATATGTTTCTCGTTTATGGAGGGGACGAAGAGCTTGTCGTAAATGGTTACCTCAATGCTAGCATCGACACTGATCCAGATGACTCTAAGTCACAAACCGGATATGTGTTTATATTGAATGGTGGAGCTATCATTTGGTGCAGTTCAAAGCACTGGTACAGCGAGCTGCTATACAAACAGTTTCTAACCCCTTTCCGTGATGGCGTTCTGAACAGTCGCCAAGTGAGTGACTGCGATAGGGGGTGCTTCCCACACAACCCAAAAACTATTGGGGATAGGGAGCCTTGATGCATATACAGAACTCCCTACTCATTTGTGCTCGCATTGCCATCGTAGTCAGTATTCTGTGGTGCTACGTTTATGATACGTGATCCATCACAAATAGTTCACAATTATAGAAGTATACAATCACACACATTTACTTTTCCTCGACTGTGTGTGATTCGATGTAAGAGAGCACAAAGTTGTCTCAATAAAACTGTATGCGAAGCCTGAATACATCCCACATGATTCATCCATCGTACCCGCGTCAGATGATCGACCTATTGCATGTGTTCTTCTAAGACCAAATGTTTGTGATGCGCACAACATCACAAACAGTCCATAATTGCGAAGCGTGTGTGATAGGTGACTATCGCAAACATTTAATAAGAAAGAACTGTGTGCAATGCTATTGATAATTGCACACATTTTTTCTTGGCTGATCGTGTATGCAGTAGAGATTGATCGTACATGTAGTGGACCCTAGAAATGTGTCTGATCTCCACGTCTATCGCAGACGTTTCGCTTTCGCAAACCGTGTGCAGTGTAATCCCTAATTTAAAAATCACATGTTTTGAATTTGAAAGTAAGCAATCACTTATTTCATATCCAACCATGTTTATTACAAATATAGGTTCAACCATGAATGCATAATTCGATGCACAGGTACATATATTGAAGAACTAGAAAAGCACCAAGTAAAGAATGATGAACCACAGTTGTACTAAAGACTATAAAGAGAGAGGCGAAAGACATTCTGGTTGCTAGAGAAGCTGAAGCGGAATGCCCATATTGTGCCCTCCTCCATGCGTAATGCACGCACGACTCTAGGCCAACCCCTTGTGATGGCTGTCTGTCCATCCTTCACTATCTTCATTAGGACTTCTCGATGCTCATTATAGTCTGGATGAAATACTTTAACCTTCATTGCATCTCGACCAATCATGTACTTTGCAAGGTAATCCTGAGTGAACTGCTTCGGGAACCACTGTGAACGAAAAAGATTCAGACATTGTTGTCTAACAACTCATTATGGGTAGTAAAAAAGAACGCTGCAAAGTTTGTAGTTACCATCCTACAACTCACTATTATGTTGGATAGAGCATAAACAAATAATTTGCTTGCCACCATTCGTATCTTTTTGCTAATAATCCTTATCAGTTTCCTCACTTGATGCTTGTTCATGAATATCTCGTTGCCCCATACGCAAAAAGGGTCAATGCGTGGATCCTTGCCTAGGGCATATTTACCTACAAGCCACAAGTCAATATTAGAAGTTAACAAGTGCCCAGGCCTGGATCTATATGAACTATATTATGGAACGACCGGGGGGGGGGGAGTACAAGCCGAGGGATGAAACTAACCTCGGCGAAAAATGGTGGCCACTCCCGTTGTTGTCCTGCATAAGTAGTGGAAAGGCATGATAAGTACAACAACCTTAACATCAAAAAAATATAGCAAAGGTAAACAACATTGATACCCCACAAGTATAGGAGATCACAATAGTTTTCGAGGGTAGAGTATTCAACCCAAATTTATTGATTCGACACAAGGGGAGCGAAAGAATATTCTCAAGTATTAGCAGCTGAGTTGTCAATTCAGCCACACCTGGAAACTTAATATCTGCAGCAAGGTATTTAGTAGCAAAGTAATATGATATTAGTGGTAATGATAGCAAAAGTAACGGTAGCAAAAGTAATATTTTTGGGTTTTGTAGTGATTTTAAAAGTAGCAACGGAAAAGTAAATAAGCGAAGAACAATATAGGAAAATCTCGTAGGCATTGGATCGGTGATGGAGAATTATGCCGGATGCGATCGATCATGTAAGAGTCATAACATAGGGTGACACAGAACTAGCTCCAGTTCATCAATGTAATGTAGGCATGTATTCCGAATATAGTCATACGTGCTTATGGAAAAGAACTTGCATGACATCTTTTGTCCTACCCTCCCGTGGCAGCGGGGTCCTATTGGAAACTAAGGGATATTAGGGCCTCCATTTAATAGAGTACCAGACCAAAGCATTAACACATAGTGAATACATGAACTCCTCAAACTATGATCATCACCGGTAAGTATCCCAATTATTGTCATTTCGGGGTTAACGGATCATAACACATAATAGGTGAATATAGACTTGCAAGATAGGATCAAGAACTCTCATATATTGATGAAAACATAATAGGTTCAGATCTGAAATCATGGCACTCGGGCCCTAGTGACAAGCATTAAGCATAGCAAAGTCATAGCAACATCAATCTCAGAACATAGTGGATACTAGGGATCAAACCCTAACAAAACTAACTCGATTACATGATAAATCTCATCCAACCCATCATCGTCCAGCAAGCCTACGATGGAATTACTCACGCACGGCGGTGAGCATCATGAAATTGGTGATGGGGGAAGGTTGATGATGATGATGGCGACAGATTCCCCTCTCCGGAGCCCCGAACAAACTCTAGATCAGCCCTCCTGAGAGAGTTTAGGGCTTGGTGGCGGCTCCGTATCGTAAAACTCGATGAATCCTTCTCTATGATTTTTTTCTCCCCAAAAGTGAATATATGGAGTCAAGGTGGACGTGGTGGAGTGTCAGGGGGCCCACGAGGCAGGGGGCGCGCCCAGGGGGTAGGGCGCGCCCCCACCCTCGTGGACAGGGTGTGGGCCCCCTGACGTGGATCTTTCTTCCAGTATTTTTTATATATTCCAAGAATAATCTCCGTTGATTTTTAGGTCATTCCGAGAACTTTTATTTCTGGACAAAAATAACACCATGGCAATTCTGCTGAAAACAGTGTCAGTCCGGGTTAGTTCCATTCAAATCATGCAAGTTAGAGTCCAAAACAAGGGCAAACGTGTTTGGAAAAGTAGATACGACGGAGACATATCAACTCCCCCAAGCTTAAACCTTTGGTTGTCCTCAAGCAATTCAGTTGATAAACTGAAAGTGATAAAGAAAAACTTTACAAACTCTGTTTGCTCTTGTTGTTGTAAATATGTAAAGCCAGCATTCAAATTTTTTGCAAAGATTATGAACTAACCATATTCACAATAACATTTAGGTCTCATGTTTACTCATATCAATGACATAATCAACTAGCGAGCAATAATAACAAATCTCAGATGACAACACTTTCTCAAAATAATCGTGATATGATATGACAAGATGGTATCTCGCTAGCCCTTTCTAAGACCGCAAAACATAAATGCAGAGCACCTTTAAAGATCAAGGACTGACTAGACGTTGTAATTCATGGTAAAAGAGATCCAGTCAAGTCATACTCAATGTACACTAACAGTAATGGATGCAAATGACAGCAGTGCTCACCAACTGGTGCTTTTTCATAAGAGTATGATGTCTGGACGTAAAAGTAAATAGATAGGCCCTTCGCAGAGGGAAGCAGGGATTTGTAGAGGTGCCGGAGATCGGTTTTGAAATAGATATGAATAGTATTTTGAGCGGTATAGTTTCATTGTCAACATAACAACCGAGAGATCTTCATATCTTCCATGCTACACACATTATAGGTGGTTCCCGAACAGAATGGTAAAGTTTATACTCGCCCTCCACCAACAAGCATCAAGGCTTGCTCGAAACAATGAGTGCCTCCAACTAACAAGAGTCTCGGGGGAGTTCTGTTTGCAGTTATTTTGATTTGATTTGCATAAAGCATGGGACTGGGCATCCCGGTGACCTGCCATTTTCTCGTGAGTGAGGAGCGGAGTCTACCTCTCTTGAGAAAAACCCGCCTAACATGGAAGATACATACAACCCTAGTTGATACATGAGCTATTCGAGCATACAAATGTTTATTTGAAGGTTTAGAGTTTGGCACATACAAATTTACTTGGAACGGTAGGTAGATACTGTATATAGGTAGGTATGGTGGACTCATATGGAACAACTTTGGGGTTTATGGAATTGGATGCACAAGCAGTATTCCCGCTTAGTATAGGTGAAGGCTAGAAAAAGACTGGGAAGCGACCAGCTAGAGAGCGGCAACAGTCATGAACATGCATTAAAATTAATCAACACCGAATGCAAGCATGAGTAGGATATAATGCACCATGAACATAAATATCGTAGAGGCTATGTTGATTTTGTTTCAACTATATGCATGAACATGTGCCAAGTCAAGCCACTCGAATCATTCAAAAGAGGATACCACCCTATCATACCACATCACAACCATTTTAATAGCATGATGGCACGCAAGGTAAACCATTATAATCTCATAGCTAATTAAGGATGGCATAAGCAACTACAATCTCTAATTGTCATTGCAAACATGTTTCTTTCATAATAGGCTGAATCAGGAACGATGAACTAATCATATTTACAGAAACAAGAGAGGTCGAGTTCATACCAGCTTTTCTCATCTCAATAAGTTCATCATATAATCATCATTATTGCCTTTAACTTGCATGACTGAATAGTGTGGATAATAATAATAATATTGCACGTGCATTGGACTAAGCTAGAATCTGCAAGCATTCAATTCAAGAGAGAAGACAAGGTAATATGGGCTCTTTGTTAGATCAACAATAATGCATAAACGAGCCACTCAACATTTTCATTATGGTCTTCTCCTCTCGACCCCCAAAGAAAGGAAAAGAAACAAAACTATTTACACGGGAAAGCTCCCAACAAGCAAAAGAAGAACGAGAAATCTTTTTGGATTTTATTTTAATTATTACTACTATAGGCATGAAAAGTAAACTAACTAAACGCTACAACTAGTTTTTTTGTTTTTCTGAAGGTTTATCAAACACACAAGAAGAAAGCATAAAAGGGAAATAAACTAGGCATGGATATTACAATGAAAAAGTATGAGCACCAACAACTAGCATGAATGTGTGAACAGGAATGTAATGTCGGTGAGAGATATGTACTCCCCCAAGCTTAGGCTTTTGGCCTAAGTTGGTCTATGGCCACGGCTGGCCTGGCGGATATCCAAAGTTGTAGCTGGGGTCGTACTGAGATGCAGCGGCAATTTCCTGATGAGCTGCAGCTTGGAGGCGAGCTATCTCCGCCCTCCTCTCATACTCGGTCGCCTCCTCCCTGGTTATAACATATCTCCCCTTTGCTTGAAAGTCAAAGAAAGTAGGAGCAGGGAGAGTGACGTGATAGGTTCGTCGTCTGTCAAAGATTAGTCGGTACTGGAAGGACTGATCGTTCCTCTCGACAAACTAATGACAAACCATAGCATCATGATCTAGATAAGAAGGAGGCAACTCAATATCATCTCCACGTATGGGTATCTCAAGAAAGTTAGCTATACGAGTTGCATAAATTCCACCAAAGAAATCTCCATGAATACGATTATTATGCAACCTACGTGCAAAAATAGCCCCCAAGTTGTATTGTTTATCTCCTAAAACAGCGCTCCTGAGAACGCTAAGATCAGGTACACACATGTGACATGCTGCATCTTTACCGTTTATGCACCTTCCTATGAAGAGAGCAAAATAATGTATAGCAGGAAAATGAATGCTCCCTATGGTGGCTTGTGTTACATCACTAGATTCCCCCACTATAATACTAGCAAGAAAATCTCTAAATTCAGATTTGCGAGGTTCACTAACATTACCCCACTGTGGGAGTTTACAAGCATTGTTAAAATCTTCTAAGTCCATGGTATAAGATTTATCATAAAGATCAAACAGGACAGTTTGATAATTGCGTGATGATGAAAATTTAAACCTTCTCACAAATGAATCAGTTAAATAGAGGTATTGACGGCACTTATCTGCCTCGAAGCTCTCAAGATCGACATTGCACACATATGCTTCAAATTCCTCCTTGATTCCTGCTTGGACCATGAAATCCTCTGACGGCCATTCACAAGGCCGCACATGAGCATCTCTTGGTGGTTCCTCGTCTGCATCGCATATTCGGGTCTGGGTCCTTGCTTCCTTGAAGAACCACCTTGGTACATTTTCCTAAGCATATTTCTTCCTCTGAAAAATTTCTGAAATTTTTAGTAACTCAAAATAAAAGTGAACCAAACTCAACAAAATTGATAGCAACTACTCCTATGAGTGCCTAGAGGCAATACCATGAATTAAAACTACTTTTGACCATATAAATTTGACAAGCAAGCTCAAGAACAGGGTCACCTAAGCAGCAAAAATTTGCAATGAATAAAGCACTAGAAATAAAACTAATTGGACCATTGGAGGAGTCACATACCAAAGAACAATCCTCCGAAGCAGTTTTGTGAATGGAGCTTTGAGCTAGGAGATCGAAAATGGCAGCAAGATGAGCTAGACCTCGTGCTTGAGCAGGTTGATGAATTTTTGGAGGAAGAAGGAGTCTGTGGTAGCTGGAATAAGTGGAGGGGAGCCACCATGGGCCCACGAGGCAGGGGGTGCGCCCAGGGGGGTAGGGCGCGCCCTGGACCCTCGTAGCGAGGTGCTTGCTCCCCCAGGTGTGTTCTCAGTGCGAGATATTATCAAATATTCTAGAAAAAATCATATTTAAATTTAAGGGCATTTGGAGAACTTTTATTTTCGGGGTATTTTTTATTGCATGGGTAATTCAGAAAACAGACAGAAAAATACTATTTCTGCTTTATTTAATATAAATAACAAAAAGAAAAAAGAGGGTACAGAGGGTTGTGTTTTCTAAATTCATCCATCTCATGCTCATCAAAAGGAATCCACTAACAAGGTTGATCAGGTCTTGTTAACAAACCCATTTCGAGTTGAAACTGAAGAATTTTCGAATAACACTAGGTTACCTCAATGGGGATACGCATGTCCCCAACAATAAGAATATCATATTTCTTCTTGACAGTAGGAAGAGGAAATTCAAAACCTCCAATAGTAATTGTTGAAAATTTTCCAATAGAATTGATACTGTGGACTTGAGGTTGTTTCCTCGGTAAGTGTACCATATGCTCATTACCATTAACATGAAAAGTGACATTGCCGTTGGTGCAATCAATAACAGCCCATGCAGTATTCAAAAAGGGTCTTCCAAGAATAATAGACATACTATCGTCCTCGGGAATATCAAGAATAACAAAGTCCGTTAAAATAGTAATGTTTGCAACCACAATAGGCACATCCTCACAAATACCTACAGGTATAGCAGTTGATTTATCAGCCATTTGCAAAGATATTTCAGTAGGTGTCAACTTATTCAAATCAAGTCTACGATATAAAGAGAGAGGCATAACACTAACACCGGCTCCAAGATCACATAAAGTAGTTTTAACATAATTTCTTTTAATGGAGCATGGTATAGTTGGTACTCCTGGATCTCCAAGTTTCTTTGGTATTCCACCCTTAAAAGTATAATTAGCAAGCATGATGGAAATTTCAGCTTCCGGTATCTTTCTCTTATCAGTAACAATTTCCTTCATATATTTAGCATAAGGATTCATTTTAAGCATATCAGTCAAACGCATACGCTAAAAGATAGGTCTAATCATTTCAGCAAAGCGCTCGAAATCCTCATCATCCTTTTTCTTGGATGGTTTAGGAGGAAAACACATGGGTTTCTGAACCCATGGTTCTCTTTCTTTACCGTGCTTCCTAGCAACAAAGTCTCTCTTATCATAACGTTGATTCTTTGATTGTGGGTTATCAAGATCAACAGCAGGTTCAATCTCTACATCATTATTATTGCTAGGTTGAGCATCAACATGAACATCATGATTAACATTATCACTAGGTTCATGTTCATTACCAGATTGTGTTTCAGCATCAGAGATAGAAATATCATTGGGATTCTTAGGTGTGTCAATAACAGGTTCACTAGAAGCATGCAAAGTCTTATCATTTTTCTTTTTCTTCCTTTTAGAAGGACTAGGTGCATCAATGTTATTTCTCTAAGAGTCCTGCTCAATTCTCTTAGGGTGACCTTCAGGATACAAAGGTTCCTGAGTCACTTTACCTCCTCTAGTTGCAACTCTAACAGCAAAGTCATTATTCTTACTATTCAATTCATTGAGCAAATCAATCTGAGCTTTAAGTACTTGTTCTACTTGAGTGGTAACCATAGAAGAATGTTTACTAATAACTTTAAGTTCACCTTTAACACTGGCCATATAATCACTCAAGTGTTCAATCATATAAGCATTATGTTTCAATTGTCTACCAACATAAGCATTAAAATCTTCTTGCTTAACCATAAAGTTATCAAATTCATCCAAACATTGGCTAGCAAGCTTTACAAGGAGGGATTTCAGCTTTATCATATCTATAGAGAGAGTTTACCTTTACTACCTGTGTCGGGTTGTCAAGACCGTGTATTTCTTCAACAGGCGGCAAATTAAGACCATGTATTTCTTCAATAGGTGGTAAATTCTTAACATCTTCAGCTTTTATACCTTTTTTTCATAGATTTCATTGCCTCTTGCATATCTCCAGGACTGCGAAATAGAATACCCCTTTTCTTCGGAGTTGGCTTAGGACTTGGGTCAGGTAGTGTCCAATTATTTTCATTAGTCAACATATTATTCAATAGAATTTCATCTTGATCAACAGTTCTTTCCCTGAAAACACAACCAGCACAACTATCTAGGTAATCTCTGGAAGCATCAGTTAGTCCATTATAAAATATATCAAATATTTTATTTTTCTTGAGAGGATGATCAGGCAAAGTATTAAGTAATTGGAGAAGCCTCCCCCAAGCTTGTGGTAGACTCTCTTCTTCAATTTGCACAAAATTATATATTTCCCTTAAAGCAGCTTGTTTCTTATGAGCGTGAAAATATTTAGCAGAGAAGTAGTAAATCATATCCTGGGGACTACGCACACAACCAGGATCAAGAGAGTTAAACCATATCTTAGCATCACCCTTTAATGAGAACGGAAATAATTTAAGGATATAATAATAGTGAGTTTTCTCATCATTAGTGAATAGGGTAGCTATATCATTTAATTTAGTAAGATGTGCCACAACAGTTTCAGATTCATAGCGATAGAAAGGATCAGATTCAACCAAAGTAATTATGTCGGGATCAACTGAGAAATCATAATCCTTATCAGTAATAAAGATAGGTGAAGTAGCATAAGCAGGATCATATTTCCTTCTAGCATTCAGAGATTTTTCATTCAGCTTAGCTAATAGTTTCTTAAGATCACTTCTATCATTGCAGGCAAGGAAGTCTCTAGCAGTTTCTTCATCCATAACATAACCCTCAGGAACAACAGGCAATTCAGATCTAGGGGGAGAATCTTCATCATCACTTTCATCAACATTATCAGTTACAATAATTCCATTCTCTCTAGCCCTAGCAAGTTGTTCATCCAGAAATTCACCAAGTGGCACAGTAGTATCAAGCATAGAAGTAGTTTCATCATAAGTATCGTGCATAGAATAAGTGGCATCATCAATAACATGCGACATATCAGAACTAATAGCAGAAGCAGGTTTAGGTATCGCAAGCGTACTCAAAACAGAAGGTGAATCAAGTGCAGAGCTAGATGGCAGTGAAGGAAATATGCCCTAGAGGCAATAATAAAGTTATTACTTATTTCCTTATATCATGATAAATGTTTATTATTCATGCTAGGATTGTATTAACCGGAAATATAATACATGTGTGAATACATAGACAAACAGAGTGTCACTAGTATGCCTCTACTTGACTAGCTCGTTGATCAAAGATGGTTATGTTTCCTAACCATGGACATGAGTTGTCATTTGATCAATGGGATCACATCATTAGGAGAATGATGTGATTGACTTGACCCATTCCGTTAGCACAACACTTGATCGTTTAGTTTGTTGCTATTGCTTTCTTCATGACTTATACATGTTCCTATGACTATGAGATTATGCAACTCCCGTTTACCAGAGGAACACTTTGTGTGCTACCAAACTTCACAACGTAACTGAGTGATTATAAATGTGCTCTACAGGTGTCTCCGAAGGTACTTGTTGGGTTGGCGTATTTCGGGATTAGGATTTGACAGTCCGATTGTCAGAGAGGTATCTCTGGGCCCACTCGGTAATGCACATCACTATAAGCCTTGCAAGCATTGCAACTAATGAGTTAGTTGCGGGATCATGTATTACGGAACGAGTAAAGAGACTTGCCGGTAACGAGATTGAACTAGGTATTGAGATACCGACGATCGAATTTCGGGCAAGTAACATACCGATGACAAAGGGAACAACGAATGTTGTTATGCGGTATGACCGATAAAGATCTTCGTAGAATATGTAAGAGCCAATATGAGCATCCAGGTTCCGCTATTGGTTATTGACCGGAGACATGTCTCGGTCATGTCTATATAGTTCTCGAACCCGTAGGGTCCGCATGCTTAAAGTTCGATGACGGTTATATTATGAGTTTATGTGTTTTGATGTATCGAAGGAGTTCGGAGTATCGGATGAGATCAGGGACATGACGAGGAGTCTCAAAATGGTCGAGACGTAAAGATCGATATATTGGATGACTATATTCGGGCATCGTAAAGGTTCCGAGTGATTCAGGTATTTTCGGGAGTACCGGGGAGTTACGGGAATTCGTATTGGGCCTTAATGGGCCATACGGGAAAGGAGAGAAAGACCTCAAAGGGTGGCCGCACCCCTCCCCATGGGCTGGTCCAAATTGGACTAGGGAGGGGGGGCACCCCCTTCCTTCCTTCTCCTTTTCCCTTCCCTTTCCTTCTCTCATACTCCTACTACTTGGAAGGGCTCCTAGTTCTACTAGGAAAAGGGGAATCCTACTCCCGGTGGGAGTAGGACTCCCCTAGGGCGCGCCATAGAGAGGGCCGGCCCTCCCCCTCCTCCACTCCTTTATATACGGGGGCAGGGGGCACCCCAAAGAGACAACAATTGATCTCTTGATCTCTTAGCCGTGTGCGTTGCCCCCCTCCACCATAATCCACCTCGGTCATATCGTAGCGTGCTTAGGCGAAGCCCTGCGTCGGTAGAACATCATCATCGTCACCATGTCGTCGTGCTAACGGAACTCTCCCTCAAAGCTCGGCTAGATCGGAGTTCGAGGGACGTCATCGAGTTGAACGTGTGCTGAACTCGGAGGTGCCGTGCGTTTGGTACTTGGATCGGTCGGATCGTGAAGACGTATGACTACATCAACCGCGTTGTGCTAACGCTTCCGCTTTCGGTCTACAAGGGTACGTGGACAACACTCTCCCCTTTCATTGCTATGCATCACCATGATCTTGCGTGTGCGTAGGAATTTTTTTGGAATTACTACGTTCCCCAACCGTGGCATCCGAGCCAGGTTTTATGCGTAGATGTCATATGCACGAGTAGAACACAAGTGAGTTGTGGGCGATATAAGTCATACTGCTTACCAGCATGTTACACTTTGGTTCGGCGGTATTGTTGGATGTAGCGGCCCGGACCGACATTACGCGTAGGCTTACGCGAGACTGGTTTTACCGCCGTGCTATGCACACAGGTGACTAGCGGGTGTCAGTTTCTCCAACTTTAGTTGAACCGAGTGTGGCTACGCCCGGTCCTTGAGAAGGTTAAAACATCACTAACTTGACAAACTATCGTTGTGGTTTTCGATGCGTAGGTAAGAACGGTTCTTGCTCAGCCCATAGCAGCCACGTAAAACTTGCAACAACAAAGTAGAGGACGTCTAACTTATTTTTACTAGGCATGTCGTGATGAGATATAAGTTGTTGTATAAGATGATCATGTTTTGTTGAAGTTATCGGCAACTGGCAGAAGCCTTATGGTTGTCTCTTTATTGCATAAGATGCAAGAGCCAAATAATTGCTTTACAATTATCGCTATGCGATAGCAATAGTTGCAAGAGCAATAGTTGGCGAGACGACCATGTGACGACACATTGATATAGATCAAGATGATGGAGATCATGGTGTCATGCCGGTGAGATGGAAATCATGACGATGTTTTGGAGATGGAGATCAAAGGCACAAGATGATGATGGCCATATCATGTCACATATTTTGATTGCATGTGATGTTTATCTTGTATGCATCTTATCTTGCTTTAATTGACGGTAGCATTATAAGATGATCTCTCACTAAATTTCAAGATAAAAGTGTTCTCCCTGGGTATGCACCATTGCCAAAGTTCGTCATGCCCAGACACCACGTGATGATCGGGTGTGATAAGCTCTACGTCCATCCACAACGGGTACAAACCAGTTTTGCACACGCAGAATACTCAGGTTAAACTTGACGAGCCTAGCATATGCAGATATGGCCTCGGAACACTGAGACTAAAAGGTCGAGCGTGAATCATATAGTAGATATGATCAACATAGTGATGTTCACCATTGAAAACTACTCCATTTCACGTGATGATCGGTTATGGTTTAGTTGATTTGGATCACGTGATCACTTAGAAGATTAGAGGGATGTCTTTCTAAGTGGGAGTTCTTGAGTAATATGATTAATTGAACTTAAATTTATCATGAACTTAGTCCTGGTAGTATTAGCATATCTATGTTGTAGATCAATAGCTCGCGTTTAGCTCCCCTATTTTATTTTTGATATGTTCCTAGAGAAAATTAAGTTGAAAGATGTTAGTAGCAATGATGTAGATTGGATCCGTGATCTGAGGATTATCCTCATTACTGCACAGAAGAATTATGTCCTTAATGCACCGCTAGGTGACAGACCTATTGCAGGAGCAGATGCAGATGTTATGAACGTTTGGCTAGCTCAATATGATGACTACTTGATAGTTTAGTGCACCATGCTTAAACGGCTTAGAATCGGGACTTCAAAGACGCTTTGAACGTCATGGACCATATGAGATGTTCCAGGAGTTGAAGTTAATATTTTAAGCAAATACCCGAGTTGAGAGATATGAAGTCTCCAACAAGTTCTATAGCTAAAAGATGGAGGAGAATAGCTCAAGCAGTCATCATGTGCTCAGATTGTCTGGGTACTACAATCGCTTGAATCAAGTGGGAGTTAATCTTCCAGATAAGATAGTGATTGACAGAATTCTCTAGTCACCATCACCAAGTTAGTAGAACTTCGTGATGAACTATGATATGCAAGGAATAACGGAAACGATTCCCAAGCTCTTCGTAATGCTGAAATCAACGAAGGTAGAAATCAAGAAAAATATCAAGTGTTGATGGTAGACAAGACCACTAGTTTCAAGAAAAGGGCAAAGGGAAGAAGGGGAACTTCAAGAAGAACGGCAAGCAAGTTGCTGCTCAAGTGAAGAAGCCCAAGTCTGGTTCTAAGCCTGAGACTAAGTGCTTCTACTGCAAAGGGACTAGTCACTGGAAGCGGAACTGCCCCAAGTATTTGGCGGATAAGAAGGATGGCAAAGTGAACGAAGGTATATTTGATGTACGGATTATTGATGTGTATTTTACTAGTGTTCATAGCAACCCCCTGGTATTTGATACTGGTTCAGTTGCTAAGAGTAGTAACTCGAAACGGGAGTTGCAGAATGAACAGAGACTAGTTAAGGGTGAAGTGACGATGTGTGTTGGAAGTGGTTCCAAGATTGATATGATCATCATCGCACACTCCCTATACTTTCGGGATTAGTGTTGAACCTAAATAAGTGTTATTTGGTGTTTGCGTTGAGCATGAATATGATTTGATCATGTTTATTGCAATACGGTTATTCATTGAAGTAAGAGAATAAATTGTTGTTCTGTTTACATGAATAAAACCTTCTATGGTCATACACCCAATGAAAATGGTTTGTTGGATCTCGATTGTGGTGATACACATTCTCATAATATTGAAGCCAAAAGATGCAAAGTTAATAATGATAGTGCAACTTATTTGTGGCACTGCCGTTTAGGTCATATTGGTGTAAAGAGCATGAAGAAAATCCATGCTGATGGGCTTTTGAAATCACTTGATTATGAATCAGTTGATGCTTGCGAACCGTGTCTCATGGGCAAGATGACTAAGACTCCGTTCTCCGGAACAATGGAGCAAGCAACTGACTTATTGGAAATAATACATACTGATGTATGCAGTCTGATGAATGTTGAGGCTCGCGGCATGTATCATTATTTTCTGATCTTCACAGATGATTTGAGCAGATATGAGTATATCTACTTGATGAAACACAAGTCTGAAATATTTGAAAAATTCCAGAGTGAAGTGGAGAATCATCGTAACAAAAATAAAAGTTTCTACGATATGATCGCAGAAGTAAAATATTTGAGTTACAAGTTTGGCCTTCAGTTAAAACAATGTGAAATAGTTTCACTACTCACGCCACCTGGAACACCACAGTGTAATGGTGTGTCCGAACGTCGTACCCGTGCTTTATTAGATATGGTGCGATCTATGATGTCTCTTACCGATTACCACTATTGTTTTGGGGTTATGCATTAGAGGCAGCTACATTCACGTTAAATAGGGCACCATCTAAATCCGTTGAGACGACACCGTATGAACTATGGTTTGGCAAGAAACCTAACCTGTCGTTTCTTAAAGTTTGAGGTTGCAATGCTTATGTGAAAAAGTTTCAACCTGATAAGCTCAAACCCAAATCGGAGAAGTGCGTCTTCATAGGATACCCAAAAGAAAATATTGGGTACACCTTCTATCACAGATCCGAAGGCAAGATATTCATTGCTTAGAATGGATCCTTTCTAGAGAAGGAGTTTCTCTCGAAAGAAGTGAGTGGGAGAAAAGTAGAACTTGATGAGGTAACTGTACCTGCTCCCTTATTGGAAAGTAGTTCATCACAGAAATCTGTTCCTGTGACTGCTACACCAATTAGTGAGGAAGCTAATGATGATGATCATGTAACTTCAGATCAAGTTACTACCGAACCTCGTAGGTAAACCAGAGTGAGATCCGCACTAGAGTGGTATGGTAATCCTGTTCTGGAGGTCATGTTACTTGACCATGACGAACCTACGAACTATGAGGAAGCGATGATGAGCCCAGATTCCGCGAAATGGCTTGAGGCCATGAAATCTGAGATGAGATCCATGTATGAGAACAAAGTATGGACTTTGATTGACTTGCCCATTGATCGGAGAGCCATTGAGATTAAATGGATCTTCAAGAGGAAGACGGACGTTGATAGTAGTGTTACTATCTACAAATCTAGAATTGTCGCAAAAAGTTTTTTGACAAGTTCAAGGTGTTGACTACGAGGAGAATTTCTCACTCATATCTATGCTTAAGTCTGTCCGAATCATGTTAGAAATTGCCGCATTTTATGAAATCTGGCAAATGGATAACAAAACTGCATTCCTTAATGGATTTATTAAAGAAGAGTTGTATATGATGCAACCAGAAGGTTTTGTCAATCCTAAAGGTACTAACAAAATATGCAAGCTCCAGCGATCCATCTATGGACTGGTGCAAGCATCTCAGAGTTGGAATATACGCTTTGATAAGTTGATCAAAGCATATAGTTTTATACAGACTTGCGGTGAAGCCTGTATTTACTAGAAAGTGAGTGGGAGAACTACAGCATTTCTGATAAGTATATGTATGACATATTGTTGATCAGAGATAATGTAGAATTATTCTGCAAAGCATAAAGGAATGTTTGAAAGGAGTTTTTTTTTTCAAAGAAAGACCTCGGTGAAGCTGCTTACATATTGAGCATCAAGATCTATAGAGATAGATCAAGACGCTTGATCAGTTTTTCAATGAGTACATACCTTGACAATATTTTGAAGTAGTTCAAAATGGAACAGTCAAAAAGGAGTTCTTGCCTATGTTACAAGGTGTGAAGTTGAGTGAGACTCAAAACCCGACCACGGCAGAAGATAGAGAGAGAATAAAAGTCATTCCCTATGCCTCAGCCATAGGTTCTATAAAGTATGCCATGCTGTGTACCAGACCTATTGTATACCTTGCCCTGAGTTTGGCAAGGGAGTACAATAGTGATCTAGGAGTAGATCACTGGACATTGGTAAAAATTATCCTTAGTGGAATAAGGATATATTTCTCGATTATGGAGGTGAGGTTCGTCGTAAAGGGTTTCGTCGATGCAAGTTTTGACACTGATCAAGATGACTCCAAGTCTCTATCTAGATACATATTGAAAGTGGGAGCAATTAGCTAGAGTAGCTCCGTTCAGAGCATTGTTGACATAGAAATTTGCAAAATACACACGGATCTGAATGTCGCAGACCCATTGACTATACTTCCCTCACAAGCAAAACATGATCACACCTTAGTACTCTTTGGGTATTAATCACATAGTGATGTGAACTAGATTATTGAATCTAGTAAACCCTTTGGGTGTTGGTCACATGATGTTGTGAACTATGGGTGTTAATCACATGGTGATGTGAACTATTAATGTTAAATCACATGGCGATGTGAACTATATTATTGACTCTAGTGCAAGTGGGAGACTGAAGGAAATATCCCCTAGAGGCAATAATAAAGTTATTATTTATTTCCTTATATCATGATAAATGTTTATTATTCATGCTAGAATTGTATTAACCGGAAACATAATACATGTGAAAATACATAGACAAACAGAGTGTCACTAGTATGCCTCTACTTGACTAGCTCGTTGATCAAAGATGGTTATGTTTCCTAACCATAGACATGAGTTGTCATTTGATTAACAGGATCACATCATTAGGAGAATGATGTGATTGACTTGACCCATTCCGTTAGCATAGCACTTGATCGTTTAGTTATTGCTATTGCTTTCTTCATGACTTATGCATGTTCCTATGAGTATGAGATTATGCAACTCCCGTTTACCAGAGGAACACTTTGTGTGCTACCAAACGTCACAACGTAACTGGGTGATTATAAAGGTGCTCTACAGGTGTCTCCGAAGGTACTTGTTGGGTTGGCGTATTTCGAGATTAGGATTTAACAGTCCGATTGTCGGAGAGGTATCTCTGGGCCCACTCGGTAATGCACATCACTATAAGCCTTGCAAGCATTGCAACTAATGAGTTAGTTGCGAGATGATGTATTACGGAACGAGTAAACAAACTTGCCGGTAACGAGATTGAACTAGGTATTGAGATACCGACGATCGAATTTCGGGCAAGTAACATACCGATGACAAAGGGAACAACATATGTTGTTATGCGGTTTGACTGATAAAGATCTTCGTAGAATATGTAGGAGCCAATATGAGCATCCAGGTTCCGCTATTGGTTATTGACCGGAGACATGTCTCGGTCATGTCTACATAGTTCTCGAACCCGTAGGGTCCGCACGCTTAAAGTTCGATGACGGTTATATTATGAGTTTATGTGTTTTGATGTACCGAAGGAGTTGGCACTCCCGGATGAGATCAGGGAAATGACGAGGAGTCTCGAAATGGTCGAGACGTAAAGATTGATATATTGGCCGACTATATTCGGACATCGGGAAGGTTCCGAGTGATTCGGGTATTTTCGGGAGTACCGGGGAGTTACGGGAATTCGTATTGGGCCTTAATGGGCCATACAGGAAAGGAGAGAAAGGACTCAAAGGGTGGCCGCACCCCTCCCCATGGGCTGGTCTGAATTGGACTAGGGAGGGGGGGGGCGCCCCCTTCCTTCCTTCTCCTTTTCCCTTCCCTTCCCTCCTACTACTACTTGGAAGGGCTCCTAGTTCTACTAGGAAAAGGGGAATCCTACTCCCGGTGGGAGTAGGACTCCCCTAGGGTGCGCCGTAAAGAGGGCCGGCTCCCCCTCCTCCACTCCTTTATATACAGGGGCAGGGGGCACCCCAAAGAGACAACAATTGATCTCTTGATATCTTAGCCGTGTGCGGTGCCCCCCTCCACCATAATCCACCTTGGTCATATCGTAGCTGTTAGGACCCCGATTCCAAGTCACATCGATCTAGCCGGTAACACCTCATATCACTTTGCGGTATCACGCACGGTATTCCCACGGGTGTCGCATTACGATGGCCCGGGACCGTTTGCGCCTTTTGGCTCACGTATATGATAGTGTCGCTAGCATCCATATGACAGAGAACCCAGGCCGACATGGCTAGTCGTGAACCCAAAGCGGCACTAACCTATGGGGACAGGCATACATGAATCACATCGAGCGTCTCGGTCAGTAGCGTGTGAATCTGGGCTGTAGCACTGGGCTAACAGGACTCCGGGAACCCGAGCTGTAGCAGGCTAGGAAGGACTTCGGATGTCACCGCGTGACATTTCCCCGAAGGGACAGACACAGGAACGAAGTGAAACACATGCCGGCCAGTCAAGTGTCCTGAGTAGTAGTGCTGGGCTAACAGGACTCCGGTGAACCGGGCTGTAGCGGACTACTATAGCTCATGGAAGCACTAGACTACTTTTCCCCATAAGAGAGGCTGCCAAGGATAAACAACTAGATTGTCGGATCCCACACATACCAAGCATTTCAATCATACACACAATATGCTCGATATGTGTAAATACAACATGGCATCACAACATAACTCTACAACTCAAGTATTTATTCATTAGGCTCCGAGGAGCGAGAAATTACAAACATGAGTCTCATGACCCAACAATCATAGCATACAAATCAAAGCACATGCGGAAGCTTAACATGTCTGAGTACAGGCATCTACAAAAGAAAAAGGCTAAGAAGCCTGACTAACTACCAGATCCTGCCGAGGGCACAAGATCGTAGCTGAGGTATCAAGCAAACGTCGGAGTCCACGTGGAACTACTAGAGAGACTGAAGTCTCTCTGCAAATTATAAATTAAGCAAACGTGAGTACAAATGTACCCAGCAAGACATACATCAGAACTATCTACATATGCATCGGTATCATTAAAGGGGGTGGTGGAGTTTAACTACTGCAAGCCAGCTTTGACTTAGTGGCTATCCTGAACTACGACTGCAAGCAACTCTTTTGAGGTGGCGCACACGAGTCCACATATTCACTATTCAATAAACCACTAAGGATCCGCTTCCGTCTCCCTACGAGAAGGCCATCCATAGCACTCACACTTATCTTGCGAGTTTTAGAGTATCCACTTTCACTTGTCTATGAACTGCTATATGCAACCCAGAAGTCCTTTACCGCGGACACGGCTATTCGAATAGATCATTTATAACCCTGCAGGGGTGTACTTTGTCACACATGTTTCCACCACTTAGCGTCTGCACACGACATGTGCTAGGCAGACTTCAAGCGAAAGCCGATGTGGGTGTAGACCACGACCTGACTAACCACACAAGTCTCTAGTCTAGGTTTATCGCCTATTCGGGTTCCATCCGCAAGGAAATCTGGCCGGGGTGTCCTCAACGGCCCCAAACGATGTGTACAGGGTCCCGAGACACCAAACGGGCGCCCGGCATACCCGGCCACAGTGTATCTACCGCATCATAGCCCACTCCTAGGGTCAGCGCTACGCACGGCCACCAACACATAACCTACAAACACCAGAAACTGGTTGCAACTCATGGACATAGGACGAGAGGGGTCAATAAGTACAGCGGGGTCATATTTCAGGGCCCAACGTGTGGTAGTAGCTGTTTCATGGATCACAAACACAGAACTCAGTTCCTGTGGACGGTTTCAGTGAGACAACCCACCATGTACTCCTACATGACCTCTCACCGCTACCTTTACCAAATCGTGTTCACACACTTAGCTCACACATCGTAGGACATGTTTACACACCTCCGATTCATCCCCGATGAACCAGACCTGACACGACTCTATGCAATAGTAGGCATGACAACCAAGCATGAATGAGTAGGCACATCAGGGCTCAAACAACTCCTACTCATGCTAGTGGGTTTCATCTATTTACTGTGGCAATGACAGGTCATGCAGAGGATAAGGGGTTCAACTATCGCAGCAAGTAAAAGATGAATCGTTGTTATCCTAATGCAGTAAAAGAGAGCAGGAGCGAGAGAGTGGGATTGTATCGGAATGAGCAAGGGGGTTTTGCTTGCCTGGCACTTCTGAAGATAGTATAGTTCTTCATCGGTGTCATCGATCACATCGTCGGAGCGTCGTCTACTGAAGGGGGACAAACACCGGCAATAGAGAAGAACACAATCAATGGATATGCGACAATATGATGCATGATCATGACATGGCAATATGCTGTGATTTGAGCTAATGCATCTAGTTATGATTTAAATGAAGTTGGTTTGAATACATGATCAAATTCCAACTCCATATATGATTATTTAAATGCCCTTTATTTGTTTTGTACAAAACAGAGGACAAACATTGCTCAAATATGCATGAAAATGGTACATATGGATTCCTTGAATTTTTCTGATAATTTTTCATATATAAATCTTTTCATTTGGAGTTACGGTTGAATTTCTATGATTTTTAGAAGTTTGGGGATAATTTCTGAAAATAATAAATCATTTAAGATTTATTTAAATTCCAGAAAGGAATTATTGCGTCAGCATGACCTCACAGTGACGTCAGCAGGTCAACGGCTCGGTCCAGGTCAAACCTGACGTGTGGGGTCCACACGTTAGTGACATAGTTAACTAACAGGGTTAATTAAAATTAAACTAAACCTAATATAGTTTAGTTAAGGCCTGGGCCCATATGTCAGTGACTCTAGGGGGTTAGTTAGGCGCTAATGACGGTGCCACGTCACCAGCCACCGAAGTTGGACGCCGGCGAGAAAACCCGACGGCAGAGGATCGCCGGAATTGCCCGGGACGGCACTACAGGGGTTGGCTCAACGCGCTGGAGGCACCAGAGGGATGCCCATCCTCGCGCGCATCCAGGGGATGACGCGGGAGGCTGCGGGGTGGCCGGAGATGATGGCCACGGCAACCATGGTGGTGGCCGGAGCTACGGGAACGGCGGGTTCGGCGCTACGGAGCGTTTTGAGACGAACTGGTGGGGTCTGCGGCTTCCTGAGGAAGCGCTGAGCACGCCTACGTGCTCTAGTGTGACGTGCGGGTGTTGCAACCGTGGCGGCGACATGGCCGGCGTCGGGGAGCGCTCGGCTCCGGTGGTTGATGCGGCTAGGGGGCGAAAACGACGGCAGGGAGAGAGGGGTTGGGAGCAGGGGCTCACGGAGATGCCGAAGAGGGGGTCAGCGAGCTCGGGGAGGTCCTGGCGGCGCCGAATCGACCGAAGACGGGATCGGGTGCCCGAGGTTGAAGACGAAGGCGAAGACGGCGTTCGGCGGTGTTTGGAGTCACGTGAGTCAACAGGGGGGCGTAGGCGACGGTGGCGGAGCCCCTGGGCATGTTGGAGAGGTGAGGGGAGGCTCAGGGCACGGCAGCAACGAGCGGTGGCGACGGCTGCGCTCGGGTGGGTGCGCACAAGAGGGACAGGGGAGGGGATGAGGACGGGGGGAGGAGTGAGAGGGCCTGGGGGGTGCGTGGCATCTCCAGGGGGTTCGTCGCACATGCAGGCAGCCTGGAGGTGGCCGGCGTGTGGCCACGCGCGGCGGGCACGCGCCCACGTCCTTCTGGCGCAAGGAGGACGACGACTGGCAGCTGGGCTCTGGTGGGCTGGCTGCTGCTGGGCCTCTCAGGTAAGGCCAGGTAGGTTTGTGTTCTGTTTTATTTTTCTAATCTCTTTTCTATTTTTCTGTAATTGTTTTTGACTTAAATAAAATGCTAAGACATTTCCAAAAATCATGAAACAAATCATGGCTACTGTTTATAATATATCCATCAGTGAACATTTTAGTTTATGATTATTTGAGCATTTAAAATATTTTATAGCATTTAAATGCCCAAATACAAATACTTTATGAATTCATTCAAAAATCCAAAGTGACCTAGGAAAATGTGCACCATTTTTGGCAGAGGTTCTAGACCAATTCAAATATGATGAACTTTTCCAAAGGAATTTTGGGATAATTGAAAATGATATTTTTTATTTGAACCTAGTTGGATTCATCTGTGCTAGGGTTTTGACAGTCCCCAATTCAAATTCATAAGAATTTAAACATGATGAAACACATGACTAGCTATCTCAGAGCATACTAGGACTAGGGATGTGACAACTCACCCCAACTAAAACAAGAATCTCGTCCCGAGATTCAAGAAGTGAAGTAAGAAGACAGAGGGGTCACAAAACTATCACAGTCTTCTCGATCCAACTGCCCTTCTCGAAGATACCGATATATTGCATCACATTGATCTTGACGTCTTGCTTTGAGAACTACATCCAACATGACAACGAGAAGAAAGGGAAAATTTAGAAGAATCGATCTTCTTGTGGTTCGAGCAAGTTAGGATCATCTTGATGATCACAAGATCAACTCACGGGATGAGACATAGAAACATCTCTGGAGATGAGAGGCAAAACTTGCATCAGGAGCGACAGAAGAAACAATTTGACGAGGGTTTCAAAGTAGCGAGGGAAATTGCCATGATTCCGAAACGGGGACCTCGGGGAAGGTGACTCGAAGAACTATTCCCTTAAGTGGCAAAAAGAATTACTTTTGATCCATAGATCATTGAAACTCTCTATACCAGCCTAAGGCAATTCTCAATCGATCGTCTAGAAGAGTTCGAAGGAGTGGCATACTCAGACTAGGATGGATGATGTGGATTACCTTGTTGAAGACAACGCAATGGATGATTTTTCTTATCATCGGAAATGGATGGGACCCATGGTAGGACCACTTTTGAAGGTGATCCTGACCAGGAATTACCGAGAAGGGTAGTCCAAGGTTGAATGGCACAATGGTAGTGCAAGCTGGGAACAAAATGCAAATGCTGGGAATGATTCTGGTAACTGGGAATAACTCAACGAGAGTGATTCCACCGTTTGGATGGTTTTAGCATAATCGAAGAAACTAGGAGTACAAGGATCCGTAAGGAACAACTTCTAGAATATGTTGCACTAAATCCTCATGGAAAAGATGGTCAGATAGCTCAATCAAGATACTACAATGATAGATCTTCCGTCTAGGTGTGTCCGCCGACATCAACCTTGTTGGAACCTACATCATAGATTTTGGACTAGTTCCAACCATCATATCTGTCTGAGATCCAGATCTGGTTGATAACAGGACATTTCAGACAACATGTCTGAAAAAGAAAATTTGCAACACTAACCGAAGAGATGACGTTGCGGGATTCTCAGGAAAATGAGCTATGATAGCATGCTCCAAAACATGAGCTGGTTCTGCTACAAACCTGTGAACATGCTGTCCAAGACAAGCATGACCACGTAGTAGTCTTATAATAGAACACTATCGAGTTCAGGTTAGGTTCCATCATCAAAGATTTTGAAGTCTTTACGCGCGCTAGACTTCTTTTCCTTGAACAAGTCAATCAGTGGCTTGGGGTGTTAGGAATTACACATGGAGTGGAGGTAGCTAGTCTCGCAAACCAGTGTATACTTCGCACATGCATAACTGACTTGGGATGGTTCCAGAGGAAGCAACATTGACTTTCTCGAATTCACGGCGGAATGCACATGAATTAGAGGAAGTCACTCCTTTCAGCCGAACATATTCTTCATGAACGGAACATGAAGATAATGCTTATAAAAATTTCCAATGCTAACTGGATGCTCAACACGAATCATGGAGAAGATAAAAATGTTGCTGATGGGCTCAACAACAATTCATCCAGGTTTCCATATAAGTGGAATTACACAATTATGTGAACAAGGTGATAGCATCGGTCAGACCCAAAAAAAAATATAATGGTGTATGCCCGGGGAAACAACCACAGGTAAGACAACAGTACGGACATCGTTGGTTTTGATTTGATTTGACGATAGCCCAAAGTCAAATCAAAGATTGGATAAGACAATAGGTCCAACAACTGATCACGAGGACCAATCAATGGAGATATCATCTTTCTTCAACACACACACAGAGAAGATATACCTTAGAGATGAACTAAGTTAAGCAAAGCTTCTACCTTCCAACTCTCCAAGTTGTTGTCTAGCTCAACCAACTAGCTCAGGGATATCCAACACAGATTCTTGGAGAAGGGGTGATTTAGAGGGAAAAAAACCAACACGATCATGAACTCAACATAGCGGTCAGGTGACAACCAGGTAATACTTCCGAGAAGATCTTCGGAAAATCACGAACCACTGATATGTTACTAAACTCGAGAACATTCTTGCTTTTCGGGGCAAGACGATGGGACCAAGAGAGTGATGGATTGCCACAATCCTATCTCATTGATCGAAGAGTGCACCGAAAATAAGGACTAGGTAGCACGATCCATCTTAGGATGATGATTCAATAACCAACATGCTAAGAATGAATTATTGTCCATTAGCTACCAAGCAACGGGGTTGCTAGTAGTATTGATTTCACACATCATGGTTCACTTGTCGGCATTCCGGTTGCGACAACACGGGACCGAGGAATGAAACAATGATAGCGAGAAGTATCACTGCGTCAAGAATTCATAAGAGATGGTGCAATTCTCATGACAATCCTGACATAAAGGGGGTAATACTCCAGGGTAGAACATAGCAAAAGCTGGATTGGCATTTGATCTGCAGAGCACAACTACTTTGACCCAATCCTGGAAATGGACGAGGTACTAGAGTTTGTTTCTCCTAGTCATTCCGGAATAGAACGACTTGACGGACCACAAGAATAAAAGGCATCGATGAACACAAATGCACACACACTCTTGGCTATCAACTGATAGAGGATGGTCGGAATACAACTGAAGAGGAACAACTCAAGGAACATATAACTTTCTGAGTTGTGGATGCATAGATTAGTATGTCGAGCAAAACTCAACATTTCTTCCGGACAACCCATGCAGAAAGGTAGGACTGGCAGATTCACAAAGCAGAATGGAGAACTCATCAAGAGCACTCTGGTTGTGATCTTTTGGTTCAAAGAACTTCTGCCATAAGCGGTTCATAGTATTTGGAAGAAGGAACTACCAAGGACCTCGAGGACTGTCGCAAGGTTACTAATATCCTAAAGGAACGAGCAAACACTATGAACAGGAGGTGACTGGAGTGAATCTCGGGTTCAAACCCAGGAATAGAATACCTACTAACTAAATGGCATCACGGGATGCTTTCGAGAATGATGGCCAGAATCATCACACTGGGAACACCAGACATGGCTAGATTACTAGGTGATCCTCTAAAACACCTAGGGTCATCATACTAGCTCCAACCTATATGTCGAGGCAACAGAGTACCTCAACTCACCGATTAGTGCGGTTGAACTAGCCCAAAGGGACATTGGGAACAGGAAGAAGGGATTTGCAAATGCATCAGACTATTTAGAGACCTGGGATGACTCGGACAGCATAACGGTTGTAAATGCTCAAAATTATTTGAGACATCCTGCAAAAATGGTGGCATAACCACTCAACAACACAATATCAAGGTTCCGAGATCAACTGTCAACATACCGAAGTAGTAGGAACGGAACTGAGGCTTGAAACTATCAATTCTATAAGTCTATGGATTAGTAGCATGCCAACCTGATAGATAGATGAGAAGGCCTAATTCTTAATCCCCATAGAAAAGAAGAGGTTGACTCAGATCAGAAGGGCATAGGGTAAAGGAGTAAAAAGAGCCTTACGTTCCCTTCCACAAACAATTCCCTTACATAACTAAAGCATTTCTAGACTCGACTTCGACCAGTTTGGCTTGGTAATCCTACAGGCAGTCAGGCTCTGATACCAAAACTGTTAGGACCCCGATTCCAAGTCACATCGATCTAGCCGGTAACACCTCATATCACTTTGCGGCATCACGCACGGTATTCCCACGGGTGTCGCCTTACGATGGCCCGGGACCGTTTGCGCCTTTTGGCTCACGTATATGATAGTGTCGCTAGCATCCATATGACAGAGAACCCGGGCCGACATGGCTAGTCGTGAACCCAAAGCAGCACTAACCTATGGGGACAAGCATACATGAATCACATCGAGCGTGTCGGTCAGCAGCATGTGAATCCAGGCTGTAGAACTGGGCTAACAGGACTCCGGGAACCCAGGCTGTAGCAGGCTAGGCAGGACTCTGGATGTCATCGCGTGACATTTCCCCGAAGGGACAGACACAGGAACGAAGTGAAACACATGCCGGCCAGTCAAGTGTCCTGAGCAGTAGTGCTAGGCTAACAGGACTCCGGTGAACCGGGCTGTAGCGGACTACTATGGCTCATGGAAGCACTAGACTATATTTCCCCATAAGATAGGCTGCCAAGGATAAACAACTAGATTGTCGGATCCCACACATACCAAGCATTTCAATCATACACACAATATGCTCGATATGTGTAAATACAACATGGCATCACAACATAACTCTACAACTCAAGTATTTATTCATTAGGCTCCGCGGAGCGAGAAATTACAAACATGAGTCTCATGACCCAACAATCATAGCATACAAATCAAAGCACATGCGGAAGCTTAACATGTCTGAGTACAGACATCTACAAATGAAAAAGGCTAAGAAGCCTGACTAACTACCAGATCCTGCCGAGGGCACAAGATCGTAGCTGAGGTATCAAGCTAAACGTCGGAGTCCACGTGGAACTACTAGCGAGACTGAAGTCTCTCTGCAAAACATAAATTAAGCAAACGTGAGTACAAATGTACCCAGCAAGACATACATTAGAACTATCTACATATGCATCGGTATCATTAAAGGGGGTGGTGGAGTTTAACTGCTGCAATCCAGCTTTGACTCAGTGGCTATCCTGAACTACGACTGCAAGCAACTCTTTTGAGGAGGCGCACACGAGTCCACATATTCATCATTCAATACACCACTAAGGATCCGCTTCCGTCTCCCTACGAGAAGGCCATCCATAGCACTCACACTTATCTTGCGAGTTTTAGAGTATCCACTTTCACTTGTCTATGAACTGCTATATGCAACCCAGAAGTCCTTTACCGCGGACACGGCTATTCGAATAGATCATTTATAACCCTGCAGGGGTGTACTTCGTCACACATGTTTCCACCAATTAGCGTCTGCACACGACATGTGCTCGGCAGACTTCAAGCGAAAGCCGACGTGGGTGTAGACCACGACCTGACTAACCACACAAGTCTCTAGTCTAGGTTTATCGCCTATTCGGGTTCCATCCGCAAGGAAATCCGGCCGGGGTGTCCTCAACGGCCCCAAACGATGTGTACAGGGTCCCGAGACGCCAAACGGGCGCCCGGCATACCCGGCCACAGTGTATCTACCACATCATAGCCCACCCCTAGGGTCAGCGCTACGCACGGCCACCAACACATAACGTACAAACACCAGAAACTAGTTGCAACTCATGGACAGAGGACGAGAGGGGTCAATAAGTCGAGCGGGGTCATATTTCAGGGCCCAATGTGTGGTAGTAGCTGTTTCATGGATCACAAACACAGAACTCGGTTCCTGAGGACGGTTTCAGTGAGACAACCCACCATGTACTCCAACATGGCCTCTCACCGCTACCTTTACCAAATCGTGTTCACGCACTTAGCTCACACATCGTAGGACATGTTTACACACCTCCGATTCATCCCCGATGAACCAGACCTGACACGACTCTATGCAATAGGAGGCATGACAAGCAAGCATGAATGAGTAGGCACATCAGGGCTCAAACAACTCCTACTCATGCTAGTGGGTTTCATCTATTTACTGTGGCAATGACAGGTCATGCAGAGGATAAGGGGATCAACTATCGCAGCAAGTAAAAGATGAATCGTTGTTGTCCTAATGCAGTAAAAGAGAGCAGGAGCGAGAGAGTGGGATTGTATCGGAATGAGCAAGGGGGTTTTGCTTGCCTGGAACTTCTGAAGATTGTATTGTTCTTCATCAGTGTCATCGATCACATCGTCGGAGCGTCGTCTACTGAAGGGGGACAAACACCGGCAATAGAGAAGAACACAATCAATGCATATGCGACAATACGATGCATGATCATGACATGGCAATATGCTGTGATTTGAGCTAATTCATCTAGTTATGATTTAAATGAAGTTGGTTTGAATACATGATTCAAATTCCAACTCCATATATGATTATTTAAATGCCCTTTATTTGTTTTGTCCAAAACAGAGTACAAACATTGTTCAAACATGCATGAAAATGGTACAGATGGATTCCTTGAATTTTCTGATAATTTTTCATATATAAATATTTTCATTTCGAGTTACGGTTGAATTTCTATGATTTTTAGAATTTTGGGGGTAATTTATGAAAATAATAAATCATTTAAGATTTATTTAAATTCCAGAAAGGAATTATTGCGTCAGCATGACCTCACAGTGAGGTCAGCATGTCAACGGCTCGGTCCAGATCAAACCTGACGTGTGGGGTCCACACGTCAGTGACACAGTTAACTAACAGGGTTAATTAAAATTAAACTAAACCTAATATAGTTTAGTTAAGGCCTGGGCCCATATGTCAGTGACTCTAGGGGGTTAGTTAGGCTCTAATGACGGTGCCACGTCACCAGCCACCGGAGTTGGACGCCGGCGACCAAACCCGACGGCGGAGGATCGCCGGAGTTGCCCGGGACGGCACTAAAGGGGTCGGCTCGACGCGCTGGAGGCACCAGAGGGATGCCCATCCTCGCGCGCATCCAGGGGATCACGCGAGAGGCTGCGGGGTGGCCGGAGACGATGGCCACGGCAACCATGGCGGTGGCCGGAGCTATGGGAACGGCGGGTTCGGCGCTACGGAGCGTTTCGAGACAAACTGGTGGGGTCTGCGGCTTCCTGAGGAAGCGCTGAGCACGCCTACGTGCTCTGGTGCGACGTGCGGGTGTTGCAACCGCGGCGGCGACATGGCCGGCGACGGGGAGCGCTCGGCTCCGGTGGTTGATGCGGCTAGGGGGCGAAAACGACGGCGGCGAGAGAGGGGTTGGGAGCAGGGGCTCATGGAGATGCCGAAGAGGGGGTCAGCGAGCTCGGGGAGGTCCTGGCGGCGCCGAATCGACCGGAGACGGGCTCGGGTGCCCGAGGTTGAAGACGAAGGCGAAGACGGCGTTCGGAGGTGTTTGGAGTCGCATGAGTTAACAGGGGGGCGTAGGCGATGGTGGCAGAGCCCCTGGGCATGTCGGAGAGGTGAGGGGGAGGCTCAGGGCACGGCAGCAACGAGCGGCAGCGATGGCTGCGCTCGGGTGGGTGCGCGCGAGAGGGACATGGGAGGGGATGAGCACGGGGGGAGGAGTGAGAGGGCCTGGGGGGTGCGTGGCGTCTCCAGGGGGTCGTCGCACAGGCATGCAGCCTGGAGGTGGCCGCCGTGTGGCCACGCGTGGCGGGCACGCGCCCGCGTCCTTCTGGCGCAAGGAGGACGACGACTGGCAGCTGGGCTCTGGTGGGCTGGCTGTTGCTGGGCCTCTCAGGTAAGGCCAGGTAGGTTTGTGTTCTATTTTATTTTTCTGTTCTCTTTTCTATTTTTCTGTAATTGTTTTTCACTTAAATAAAATGCTAAGACATTTCCAAAAATCATGAAACTAATCGTGGCTACTGTTTATAATATATCCAACAGTAAACATTTTAGTTTATGATTATTTGAGCATTTAAAATATTTTATAGCATTTAAATTCCCAAATGCAAATACTTTATGAATTCATTCAAAAATCCAAAGTGACCTAGGAAAATGTGCACCATTTTTGGCAGAGGTTCTAGACCAATTCAAAAATGATGAACTTTTCCAAAGGAATTTTGGGATCATTGAAAATGATATTTTTTATTTGAACCTTGTTGGATTCATCTGTGCTAGGGTTTCAACAGTCCCCAATTCAAATTCATAAGAATTTAAACATGATGCAACACATGACTAGCTATCTCAGAGCATACTAGGGCTAGGGATGTGACAGTAGCGGTGCTTAGGCGAAGCCCTACGTCAGTAGAACATCATCATCGTCACCACGCCGTCATGCTAACGGAACTCTCCCTCAAAGCTCGGCTAGATTGGAGTTCAAGGGACGTCATCGAGTTGAACGTGTGCTGAACTCGGAGGTGCCGTGCGTTCGGTACTTGGATCGGTCGGATCGTGAAGACGTACGACTACATCAACCGCTTTGTGCTAACGCTTCCTCTTTCGGTCTACGAGGGTACATGGACAACACTCTCCCCTTTCATTGCTATGCATCACCATGATCTTGCGTGTGCGTAGGAATTTTTTTGAAATTACTACATTCCCCAACAGGCAGTTCCCTACCTCCCCTCGTAGTTGAGGGATAAATCTTGGTTCTTTGATATTTCAAGTTCTTCATAATGATAAGTAGATATAAATCCCAAGTGACTCAAAGAATAGAGCTATGCTCCCCGGCAACGGCGCCAGAAAATGTTCTTGATAACCCGCAAGTATAGGGGATCGCAACAGTTTTCGAGGGTAGAGTATTCAACCCAAATTTATTGATTCGACACAAGGGAAGACAAAGAATATTCTCAAGTATTAGCAGCTAAGTTTTCAATTCAACCACACCTAGAAACTTAATATCTGTAGCAAGGTATTTAGTAGCAATGTAATATGATAGTAGTGGTAATGATAGCAAAAGTAACGGTAGCAAAAGTAAAAATTTTGGGTTTTGTAGTGATTGTAACAGTAGCAATAGAAAAGTAAATAAGTGAAGAACAATATAGGGAAAGCTCATAGGCATTGGATCGGTGATGGAGAATTATGCCGGATGCGATCGATCATGTAATAGTCATAACATAGGGTGACACAGGACTAGCTCCAGTTCATCAATGTAATGTAGGCATGTATTCCGAATATAGTCATACGTGCTTATGGAAAAGAACTTGCATGAAATCTTTTGTCCTACCCTCCCGTGGCAGCGGGGTCCTATTGGAAACTAAGGGATATTATGATAGAGGCTAAGGTGTCCCGATGTTTCGATGAGATGGTGGCTATTATTTTCTGTGGGAGTCGACCTTGACGATCCGACTACGAACGTGCGAGACGTCGCACCTTAGCAATCTCTAAACCAACTTCCGAGGGTTATTGACCACGCCGGAGCACGATCAACCTGACCACGAGGGTCTGTTTCCTGCGAGCAAACGAAGAACAAGCAAGAAACTGAGATTGCAATCGGGATATTGCGAATATAAGATGAAAGCTTTATTGATCAAGGTGGGGTTCTGTGACGTCTTGGTCTGGTCGTTGGACACAAACGAAGTACGCGAAGTTGCAGCTATGGCGAACTTTTAATCTAAACAAAACCCAAAGTCTAAACGACGCCCTAAGGGCTGTATATATGGAGGAAGAGGGGGGAATTTCGTGGCCCTTGAGGGTGGGGTCCGAAACCAACCCTAACTCTTGTTTCCCCACACATACGGACTCTAAAAATAGCCTATACTTAAGTATTTCGAAATTACATGGGCCTGGCCCATTAATAAGGTGACGCAGCACCTAGAATAGCCTATGGACGAATATTATGAAGTGGCATCTTGTATATTTCGTCCAAGGCTTCATGCACTCCTTATGGCGGCTTCAAAGTCCTGAAATCATCACTTGTAACTCCGTTCTTAGTATCTCTACATATGCTGATTATGTTGATTGTGATGTGGTACCTATGCAAGCATGTTCCTTATTACTTGGTAGACCATGGCAATTTGATAAAAATTCTGTACACCATGGTAGAAACAATCAGTATACTCTTGTTCATAACGATAAAAATATTACTTTGCTTCCTATGACTCCTGATTCCATTTTGAAAGATGATATTAATAGAGCTAATAAAGCAAAACAGGAGACAAATAAGAGTGAAAATCAGATTGTGGCAAAAGAATTTGAGCACCAAATGAAGCCTAATAATAAACCATCTACTGTTGTTTCTGAAATTAAATTGAAAAGTGGATGTTTACTTGCCACCAAATCTGATATTGATGAGCTAGATTTCAGCAAATCTGTTTGCTATGCTTTTGTGTGCAAAGAGGCATTATTTTCATTCAAGGACGTGCCTTCCTCTTTGCCCCCTGCTATCAGTAACATTTTGCAGGAGTTCGCTGACGTCTTTCCACAAGACGTGCCACTGGGATTACCACCTATTCGAGGGATTGAGCATCAAATTGACTTAATTCCCGGTGCTTCGCTACCCAACCGTGCGCCATACCGTACCAATCCAGAGGAGACGAAGGAGATTATGCGTCAAGTACAAGAACTGCTCGACAAAGGTTATATACGCGAATCCCTCAGTCCTTGTGCTGTTCCTATCATTTTAGTGCCGAAAAAGGATGGTACGTCGCGTATGTGCATTGATTGTAGAGGTATTAATAATATTACTATTCGTTATCGTCATCCTATTCCTAGGCTAGATGATATGCTTGATGAATTGAGTGGCTCTACAGTATTCTCCAAAGTTGATTTGCGTAGTGGATACCATCAAATTCGTATGAAATTGGGTGATGAATGGAAAACAACATTTAAAACTAAGTTTGGATTATATGAGTGGTTAGTCATGCCTTTTGGGTTAACTAATGCACCTAGTACTTTCATGAGGTTAATGAACGAAGTTTTACGTGCTTTCATTGGACGATTTGTGGTAGTTTACTTTGATGACATATTGATTTATAGCAAATCTTTGGAGGAACATTTGGAACATTTACGTGCTGTTTTTATTGCTCTACGTGATGCACGTTTGTTTGGAAACCTTGGAAAGTGCACCTTTTGCACCGACCGAGTATCTTTTCTTGGCTATGTTGTTACTCCACAGGGAATTGAAGTTGATAAAGCCAAGATTGAAGCTATTGAGAGTTGGCCGCAGCCCAAAACGGTCACACAAGTGAGGAGTTTCCTTGGCCTCGCTGGTTTCTATAGGCGTTTTGTGAGAGATTTCAGCACCATTGCTGCACCTCTCAACGAGCTTACAAAGAAGGATGTGCCTTTTGTTTGGGGTACCGCACAGGAAGAAGCCTTCACGGTTTTGCAAGATAAGTTGACACATGCTCCTTTACTCCAACTTCCTAATTTCAATAATACTTTTGAGCTTGAATGTGATGCTAGTGGAATTGGATTAGGAGGTGTGTTATTACAAGATGGAAAACCTGTTGCATACTTTTCTGAAAAATTGAGTGGGCCTAGTCTGAACTATTCTACTTATGATAAAGAATTATATGCTCTTGTTCGGACCTTAGAAACATGGCAACATTATTTATGGCCCAAGGAATTTGTTATACATTCTGATCATGAATCTTTGAAACACATTAAAAGTCAAGCAAAACTGAACCGTAGACATGCTAAATGGGTTGAATTCATTGAGACTTTCCCTTATGTCATTAAACACAAGAAGGGTAAAGAAAATGTTATTGCTGATGCCTTGTCTCGTCGTTATACTATGCTTTCACAACTTGACTTTAAAATATTTGGTTTGGAGACCATAAAAAATCAATATGTTCATGATGCTGAATTTAAAGATGTATTGCAGAATTGTAAGGAAGGGAGAACTTGGAACAAGTTCGTTCTTAACGATGGATTTGTGTTTCGTTCTAACAAGCTATGCATTCCAGCTAGCTCCGTTCGTCTTTTGTTGTTGCAGGAGGCGCATGGAGGAGGATTAATGGGACACTTTGGCGTCAAGAAGACGGAGGATATACTTGCTACACATTTCTTTTGGCCAAAGATGAGATGGGATGTTGAGCGTTTTGTTGCTCGCTGCACTACATGTCAAAGAGCTAAGTCACGACTCAATCCTCATGGTTTATATATGCCTTTGCCAGTACCTAGTGTTCCTTGGGAGGATATATCTATGGACTTTTTTTTAGGTTTACCTCGAACAAAGAAGGGGAGGGATAGCATATTTGTTGTCGTGGATAGGTTCTTGAAAATGGCACACTTTATACCATGTCATAAAAGCGATGATGCTGTTAATGTTGCTGATTTGTTCTTTCGTGAAATTATTCGCTTACATGGTGTGCCAAATACTATTGTTTCAGATCGTGATACTAAATTTCTTAGCCACTTTTGGAGATGTTTATGGGCTAAGTTGGGGACTAAGCTGCTTTTTAGTACTACTTGTCACCCCCAAACTGATGGACAAACTGAAGTAGTCAATAGAACATTGTCTACTATGCTTAGGGCTGTTTTGAAGAATAACAAGAAAATATGGGAAGAATGCTTGCCTCATATTGAATTTGCTTATAATCGCTCATTGCATTCTACTACTAAGATGTGCCCTTTTGAAATTGTGTATGGTTTCCTACCTCGTGCACCTATTGATTTGTTGCCTCTTCCATCTTCAGAGAATGTTAATTTTGATGCTAAAGAACGTTCTGAATTGATTTTAAAAATGCATGAGTTAACTAAGGAAAACATTGAGCGTATGAATGCTAAATATAAACTTGCTGGAGATAAGGGTAGAAAACATGTTGTGTTTGCGCCTGGAGATCTTGTTTGGTTACATTTGCGTAAAGATAGATTTCCTAATCTGTGCAAATCAAAGCTAATGCCACGTGCTGATGGTCCTTTTAAGGTGTTAGAGAAAATAAATGATAATGCATATAAACTTGAGCTACCTGTAGATTTTGGGGTTAGTCCCACTTTTAACATTGCAGATTTGAAGCCTTATTTGGGTGAGGAAGATGCGCTTCCGTCGAGGACGACTTCATTTCAAGAAGGGGAGGATGATGAGGACATCAATACCATTGTTACACCCACAGCCCCTACTGTTACATATACTGGACCAATTACTAGAGCCCGCGCACGCCAATTAAATTACCAGGTACTTTCGTTTCTTGGTAATGATTCTAATGTTCATGAGATTATGATGCTGCCTAAATTGGATACATTTGTTTTTCTTACAAATGAAGGGCCTAGCTTGGAGAAGGATGAACATTGGAGCAAGAACATGCATGGAGTTGATGGCATGCGCAAGGGGATCAGGAACGGAGTTACAAGTGATGATTTCAGGACTTTGAAGCCGCCATAAGGAGTGCATGAAGCCTTGGACGAAATATACAAGATGCCACTTCATAATATTCGTCCATAGGCTATTCTAGGTGCTGCGTCACCTTATTAATGGGCCAGGCCCATGTAATTTCGAAATACTTAAGTATAGGCTATTTTTAGAGTCCGTATGTGTGGGGAAACAAGAGTTAGGGTTGGTTTCGGACCCCACCCTCAAGGGCCACGAAATTCCCCCCTCTTCCTCCATATATACAGCCCTTAGGGCGTCGTTTAGACTTTGGGTTTTGTTTAGATTAAAAGTTCGCCATAGCTGCAACTTCGCGTACTTCGTTTGTGTCCAACGACCAGACCAAGACGTCACAGAACCCCACCTTGATCAATAAAGCTTTCATCTTATATTCGCAATATCCCGATTGCAATCTCAGTTTCTTGCTTGTTCTTCGTTTGCTCGCAGGAAACAGACCCTCGTGGTCAGGTTGATCGTGCTCCGGCGTGGTCAATAACCCTCGGAAGTTGGTTTAAAGATGGAATAAACGAGTGATATTAGTATACTCCTTATACTCTAGAATCGTCTGAATCTCTTTATTTAATCCACCCATAAAACGTGCAAGCATAGCTTCATTCTCCTCAACAATACCACATCTAATCATGCCAGTTTGTAATTCCTGATAATATTCTTCTACAGAATTTTTTCCCTGTCTTAAGCGCTGCAATTTTTGAAGTAATTCACGTTGATAATATGGTGGAACCCAACGAGTACGCATAGCAGTTTTCAAAGCAGCCCAAGTAGCCGGAATAGGATATAATCTACAATGCTCAGACCACCAAACACATGCAAAACTAGTGAAAGCACAAACAGCAGCAAGAACACGTCTCTCCTCGGGATATTGTAAACATGTAAATCGTTGTTCAGTTTCTAACTCCCAAGTAAGATATATATCAGGAACATATCTACCCTCAAATGGTGGAATATTCAATTTTACTTTAGGGAGATGGTCATGATCTCGTACCTGAGGGTGAGCCCTACCATTGCCATTATTTGCATGTGGACGACCTGGTGGTTGCTGTGCTATTGGTGGCACGTAGTTCTGATTTTGATCAACCTCATCCTCTTAATCTCCCACATAAGCATCCTCCTCCACATCAGCAGTAGGAGCCACAGAAGTATCAACAGCAGCACCAGCAGTTTGGCCCGACTGAAGAGGGACACGGCTCGCTCGGCGGAGGGCTGTTTCCCGACGTGGAGGTAGTCGGTGTTGTTGCTGTTGTTGCAGAGGTGCGGCAGGAGCAGCCGGTGGTGGTGGTGGAAAACGCGAAAGCAATTCAGCAAACTTGTTATCGAGCTTTGTTTCAAACGTCTTCTCCATGCCATCTATCTTCTCCATGGCCTCTTCAAATCTGTTTATCACATCTTGCACCTGTCCATTCATCATTTGCTGAAACGTATCATGAAGCTCCTTGTTCGTCAAGTTCTCCCAGTCAGTATCGTCGGCTTGTGATCCTGGCATGGTTAGCAGAAATAGAAACACACAAGAATATGATCCTACAGACTACTAACAAGTGGTGGTGGTGGCGGGTGTCACAAATCCGTCAAGCAAATCTCAAATTCTTACCAGTTCTTACCAAGCAGCAGGCGGTGATCGGCAACCGTTGTAGTCAAAAACTCTCAAAAGCTTGGATAGAGCGATTGCCAGGGAGAGTCAAACGCACGACGTAGATGTATGTGGAGCTGGGAAGGCTTATAGTATGGTAGCAAAAAGGGTCAGCAATAATCAATTCAGAGATGCAAAGTTGAATAAACGCTCAACGACGGTACTGTGCTGGTCCTAGGCTAGACCGTGCTAGAGACGCGAGCCTAGAACACTAACAAAATCACGGCGCTGCACGTAAATAAGGGAAAAGCACACTCTGGAACTTTTTTTTCGCTCTTTTTTTTGCGCTCCTTTTTTTTGCGCTCCTCTTTTTTTTGCGAAAAATCACTATAATGGCGAGTGTCTCAAAACTCTTCCCTCGTCAAACTGATGGGATGGGCACGAAATTATTTTTTTCACTTTTTTTCGGAAATCAGGGCAGCGACGACGAAAAAGTGCGACAAAAAATCACTATGATGGCACGTGGCTTAAAAGACTCAGAAAAGCCTAAAAATAGGATAGGGAAAAAAATTTGCCCGTGAAAATTTTGGCCTAAAAACTGCCCGGGGGTCTCCAGACTCTTTTTTTTTCCGAGACCTACGTAGGCAAGGAAACACGAATCGGAATTTAGATTGATCTCAAGAACAAACCTAATATGAGAAGAACTCGGATTGGTGGTGGATATATGGTTGTGGTATATGGCAGCGGTGGTGGTATATGGTAGCGGTGGTGGTATATGGATACAGATTGGTGGTGGTATATGGATACGAATTGATAGTGGTATATGGATATGGATTCAGAGCGGTGGCGGATAAGCAAAAGTGGTAGATGGGCGATGATGATGGTGCGGCGGCGGCGTGACAACTTATGACCAGAACTCGAAACTCTAAAAGACTAGACTCTAAGACCAGCAACTTGACACGACGATGCAACCGCAAATTCAACAAAGCAAAAACCCGAAAAAGATTATGCAAAGGCTCAAATTGGTTCGGATATGATGAACTAACCCTAATTTTTTTTGTGTGGCTTTTTTTCATGGACTGTAGGTATGAAGAACAGACTCGATCTAATCTATGAAAAACTATAAAAATCTCACCGAGCAACCTGGAAATTTGATACCACTTGATAGAGGCTAAGGTGTCCCGATGTTTCGATGAGATGGTGGCTATCGTTTTCTGTCGGAGTCGACCTTGACGATCCGACTACGAACGTGCGAGACGTCGCGCCTTAGCAATCGCTAAACCAACTTCCGAGGGTTATTGACCACGCCGGAGCACGATCAACCTGACCACGAGGGTCTGTTTCCTGCGAGCAAACGAAGAACAAGCAAGAAACTGAGATTGCAATCGGGATATTGCGAATATAAGATGAAAGCTTTATTGATCAAGGTGGGGTTCTGTGACGTCTTGGTCTGGTCGTTGGACACAAACGAAGTACGCGAAGTTGCAGCTATGGCGAACTTTTAATCTAAACAAAACCCAAAGTCTAAACGACGCCCTAAGGGCTGTATATATGGAGGAAGAGGGGGGAATTTCGTGGCCCTTGAGGGTGGGGTCCGAAACCAACCCTAACTCTTGTTTCCCCACACATACGGACTCTAAAAATAGCCTATACTTAAGTATTTCGAAATTACATGGGCCTGGCCCATTAATAAGGTGACGCAGCACCTAGAATAGCCTATGGACGAATATTATGAAGTGGCATCTTGTATATTTCGTCCAAGGCTTCATGCACTCCTTATGGCGGCTTCAAAGTCCTGAAATCATCACTTGTAACTCCGTTCTTGATCCCCTTGCGCATGCCATCAACTCCATGCGTGTTCTTGCTCCAATGTTCATCCTTCGCCAAGCTAGGCCCTTCATTTGTAAGCAAAACAAATGTATCCAATTTAGGCAGCATCATAATCTCATGAACATTAGAATCATTACCAAGAAACAAAAGTACCTGGTAATTTAATTGGCGTGCGCGGGCTCTAGTAATTGGTCCAGTATATGTAACAGTAGGGGCTGTGGGTGTAACAATGGTATTGATGTCCTCATCATATTAAGGCCTCCTTTCAATAGAGTACCGGACCAAAGCATTAACACATAGTGAATACATGAACTCCTCAAACTTTGGTCATCACCGGTAAGTATCCTGATTATTGTCACTTCAGGCTTAACTGATCATAACACATAATAGGTGACTATAGACTTGCAAGATAGGATCAAGAACTCTCATATATTGATGAAAACATAATAGGTTCAGATCTAAAATCATGGCACTCGGGCCCTAGTGACAAGCATTAAGCATAGCAAAGTAATAGCAACATCAATCTCAGAACATAGTGGATACTAGGGATCAAACCCTAACAAAACTAACTCGATTACATGATAAATCTCATCCAACCCATCACCATCCAGCAAGCCTACGATGGAATTACTCACGCATGGCGGTGAGCATCATGAAATTGGTGATGGAGGAAGGTTGATGATGACGATGGCGACGGATTCCCCTCTCCTGAGCCCCGAACGGACTCCAGATCAGCCCTCCCGAGAGAGTTTAGGGCTTGGCGGCGGCTCCGTATCGTAAAACACGATGAATCCTTCTCTCTGAATTTTTTCTCCCCGAAAGTGAATATATGGAGTCAAGGTGGACGTCGGTGGAGCGTCAGGGGGACCCACGAGGCAGGGGGTGCGCCCAGGGGGGTAGGGCGCGCCCCCAGCCTCATGGACAGGGTGTGGGCCCCCTGACGTGGATTTTTCTTCCCGTATTTTTTATATATTCCAAGAATAATCTCCATTGATTTTCAGGTCATTCCGGGAACTTTTATTTCTGCACAAAAATAACACCATGGAAATTTTGGTGAAAACTGCGTCAGTCTGGGTTAGGTCCATTCAAATCATGCAAGTTAGAGTCCAAAACAAGGGCAAAAGTGTTTGGAAAAGTAGATACGACGGAGATGTATCAAACATCATCTCCAAATGATAGCTTTAATGTGTTGATTTCAGCATGCTGTTAAAGCAGATATAAAATGGAAAGCAATGTTACTGACAACAGGCTTAAAAGCCATCAAATATTGCAATTCAAACTGGTATTGTTTAAAATGAATAGAATGTAGGTACTTCTTAAACATCACATTGGATAAATGTGTAACACTGAAATAAAGGGCATGTGTTAACTACACCAGGTATAACTGGAACCAAATATAGCCGTTCAAACTGCTATATATTGATGCAGTCGAGCGGCACAATTCCAAATTTCACATAATGAACATCACATTGTGAATGACTGAAATAAATAATGCATAAATAATCAGTATAACAACCAAATATAGCCATTGAAAACTGGACAGAGTCTCACTTCAACCAACCTTACAAGCAAATACAGATAAACAGGGCATATGCTTGAAACTTGGACAAATGCTCACTGCAACCAACCTAACAAGCAAATACAGATAGACAAGGCATCTGCTTGAAAACTAGACAAATGCTCACTGCAACCAACCTAACAACCAAATACAGATAAACAAGGCATCTGCTTGATAACTGGACAAATGCTCACTTCAACCAACCTATGAACCAAATACATATAAACAAGGCATCTGCTCGATAACTGAAAAATGCTCACTACAACCAACCTAACAAACAAATGCAGATAAACAAGGCATCTACTCACTATAAACAACAAAATATAGCCATTCGTGAAACTGAAGTGGAAAATTCATACTTAAACATCACATAGCCCTATTGAACAATACATTTTTTTCATAACTGAAATAATTAAACACGACACAGTTAAAGCACTTCATGGAAAATGCTACTACAACAAAGGGTACGGGTTGGCAAGCTAGAAAAGGTAATATGTGCTCATAGGATGTTGCCTCACATGTCATGGACGGGATCATTCCAGTTGGAAGAGCATAGACCCATGGTGCGCTCTCTGATGTGATAGATGGGCTGTTTCACCTTGAAAGAACCTTTGTGGGTGCCCTCCTCGTGGTCATGGTCGATGAGATCTGACTTGGCAATTGAGGATCCCAAGGCACCGCCGTAGAGCGTGTCCTTCAGAAATGACAAAATGGGCTCGATGGCGTACAAGGATCGCAAATCCTTGACCGCTTGGAGGAGGAGATCAGCGGCAGGGCCGTCGAAGAGATCGACGACAGGTGAACCAGAGGGGTTGGGGATGGACCACTTAACATGTGACATGGCCTGTGTGAAGCCATCGCTGTCGATGAGCTTGATGTCATAGCCAGCTTTCTCGAGATACAGTAATACCCTAGCACGTTGACATGAAGCCTTAGGCATGGCAACGTAGTCAATGTCTTCGCCGGCTTCCGCGGCGTCGTGCTGCTCCGGGATCGACAGGTCGGGGCGAACGGCAGCCACCTCGCCAACTTCCGCCGGAGAGTCCATGCTAAACCTCTTCTTGGCCGAACGCTCATCGGGCTCCCCCGGATACGTGTCGAGCTTAGGCTATGACATTATGGAGTAGGGGATGTGGATCTGGTGGGGAGGGTCATCGCAGGACTCATCTAAAAACTCAGGGGAGTGGGGCAATGGTATGGGAATCCTGGGTAACCTGAACTTTATTATTTAAGCTAGGAGGAACGGGCAGACCAGTAGGGGTTGGCGACGGCGGTGAGATAGGGTTTGAGGGGGGGGGAGGGGGGCCGGGTGGGGGGACTGTGGAGGGGGGTGTTTGAGGATACGCCGCGGCTACTGAAAATTTTAGTAATGGTGGCTCGAGATGGTGGTGGACGAGGGAGGGCGACAGTTCAAATGCCTTGGCTACTACAATTTTACTATAAGGTCGGTGCTGGAGGAGTGTGGGCGACGGTTGAAGTACGACACTACTAAAATTTGGGTAAAGGAATTGATGCGGGGCGGGAGTACCCAAGATCGCGCACGGTCCAATTAGAATATGCGTGTATGATAATAAGGAAAAGTGGCGGAACTTCCGATTTTTGCAACGCTCAAGGCGGGTAGTTTGTTTTTAGATTTCTATCTAGCTGGTCTATCACACACGGATCATCCTATTTTTAGACACAAGCGTGGAATTCAATCTAAATAAACTACCCGCCTTTAGCTTGCGCAGGTGGTGATTTTACAGTGCACTTGCACCGCACACGGTTAAGCCAGTACCTCCACCCTTTGCTCGCGCTTGCGCAGTCATGGTGATTTTATAGAGCACTTGCACCGCACACGGTTCAGCCAGTACCTCCATCTTTGCTCGCCCTTGCACAGTCGTGGTGATTCACAGCGCACTTGCATCACATACGGTTAAGACATTATACCCGTGTCTGTTGAGTGTCATCAAAGTCTTTGCAGCAAAAAATACGTTAGAGAGGGTCAGAAGACATCCACACCAGCATGTGGCCCAAATATATATGAGTGAAAAGGGTGGTCTGTGATGTTCAAAATTTCAATGCACAACTTTGATCGTGTGGGCCCACAGTTGGGCGCATCGTCGAAGATCGATGAGAGGGGCCAAAAGTCAAGAACCACCTGGAAGTGGCCAAATATATGTAGGAATATAGGGTGTGATGTTTAAAACTTTAAATACACAATGCACAACTTTGGTAGCACCTTCCTCGCAAACCCGAAATCACCCTTGGATATATCCATAATGACATAATGTCATATCTAGCTAGGGTGCTTGACCCACCATGTCCCACTTCGTGTCAGCGGGGCGGATGCACGTAATGATACTTTGGTCATACATGCATGTCGCCATGACCTACCATAAGACGGACCAGTGAATCTATTGTTTGGTCAAACGACAACTGTTGTTGTCGATAAATTGCTTGGGCCAATAGATTGAACCATCATAAAAAGCGCACTAGAGGGACCACAAAATCAGCACCTCTTGCATGCGGACCAAAATGATGTACGTTGGAAGGCGTGACATGTGTTTTAAATGTAGAATAATGTACAATTTAGATGTGGTGCCTACGTCTCGATACAGACAACAACCATGAAGGCCAGGTAGTTAAGGACGAGATACGCAGGGTACGGTGTAGGTCGAACCCAGCAATCCGAGCATGTGGGAGGGAATCCTGACAACGCATGAGCTGGCTCTATGGTTGAACGATATGTGACGGTGACCGGCCCTAACACCAACTAGGAGGAATCCATTTATGGCCAACACATACCCCTTGTTATCGGTCAAAGGGATGATATATATACACTCGGGGAGCCCACAAATATGCGTGTCATCAAGAAAAACTATGCAAGGGAGACGTGGTCGATCAGAAGACCCCGTATATACTGCACGTGGCCTGAAAATATTTATGGGTACACTGGTGTGTGATGTGTTTAAATCCCGAATGCACAACTTCAATGGGCCACCAACTACATTACAAACCGAACACCGTACTCGACCCCAAGCCTGGTTCAATACGTCCGATGTCGGTTTCCCAACTTCGAGGCGGGGGGGGGGGGGGTGGTGGTCTTCCAACACATGCACTCAAACTTTATTTGGTCTAACATGGCACACATAGCAATAGGAAACCATCATGGTCAAACCCTTCTTGTTGTTGGGTCAAAGGGATAGATTGTGTGGGCCCCCTCATTATCAGTGAAGGATAATATATATACCTCGGGGAGCCCACAAATATGTGCGGCGTCTATAAACTGCACAAGGGAGACATGCTCGATCAGAACACCCTGCTCCCTATACCCTGCATGCGACCTGAAACATGTTTATATAATCACCATGACAGGTCACTATAGAGTCAATCATTCTTTAATTCTATAGAGCAAAAATAACCAATAAAAACATAGTCTAAAAATTAGCAAAACAAGGATCCCAAGGTTTATATAATCACCATGATAGGTCACTATAGAGATATTTATCTCTTTATGTCTATAATGACCGTGTCGTAGCATTTAAATGAAGCTTGAGATATGCAACTTCCCACCGGGTCACCCATCCTTGGACTACTCCAGCCCGAGCATGCTTAACTTCCGAGTTCTATTAGACTAGGCTAGCGGATGGGAAGCCACACCTTGCCGATAGGAATTGCCTCCTTGCCTTTAAGGCGTTTCACGCTGGTCACCCTATGGGACCTACTCCCTCATATCACACACATTTGTGATTTTAGAAATCATGTGCGATATTTACATGGCCGGTGTGTCGCCGCCTAGCCTTCAATGAGCACTGACATTGGTAGCGGGAAAACGATGGGAAAAGAGGCGGGAAACTGATGAGAGCGTTCGTGGGAAACAGTAGCCTATTTGGATATATATAACAACCTTAATATAGAAAACTTAGTAGAGAAGGAAGTGTGAGACAGCACGACACATGTGCACAGTGCTTACCCATATACTACATGTGCTGTCGACAGAGCTGAGGATTGCCGTTCGATCTGGGAGCATCCAACGGTGCATACCTATGATATGTGGGGTTTGGGTTCTAGGCAATCAGAACGCACGACTTAGATCGCGCGCAGCAGGGGGAGGGGGGCATCGGCCACAGTTTTGTAGGCACACAGCTTTCATGAGTGAATCGTGTTCTATTTGAAAACATTTTGTGAGAAGAATCTCGGTTTTTATATCCCTACAAATCCAAAAGTCACCCGAAAATCATGAAACTCGGCTTGGTGTCATGACCTGGCACGTATATGTCGAGGAATTTTTTTGTCCATTCTGGCGCAAGTTTTATTACAAGCCTCTTACAAACCAGAGCTTCTCTCAAAGAAGCCTCATGGTTCCGATAGGGAAACGTGTCCCCCTAGTGGGCGAAATGATAATCACTGCCTCTTTTCGCCTTGTATTTCTTCTACGGGCAACATTGAACAACAAGATATCTGTGCTGAAATTTAAACTTATTCAGGGTTCGTTTGGCCTTTTTATACACTAATTGAGTTTCCTGGGCATTTAATGTCCATAAATCAAATCTAAACTACAAATACATGCTCTATTTCACCAAAATGGCTAGAAAAATTATACATGTATCCTTGGGTGCATGTTTAGGTCCCATGCTGAAAGCACAAGTGCTCCATGGTTGATTTTGGTAATTAATGTCAACATATCTCTTGTTGGACTAATATTTTTATCTAGTATATTTCAAAAAGTTCAACAAAGGCGTGACATGGACAAGAGGATGTGGAACCCCTTCAAGATGCTAAGGACACATATTGGCAAAAGCTCAAGACTCTACATTTTCATTTTAGTGATCCAAGATCACATTGAGTCCGTAGGAAAAGCCAATACTATTAATAGGGGATGAGGTGTTGCCTAAAGGTCTACTTGCTCAAAGTGCTTAGTGATATGCTCCAAAGCCCTCAACCACTTTCTCAATTCCAAATATGTCCTCAACCTAAAGTCAAACTCAGCCCCACCGACTTGATTTATCTGGTGCCATCGAGTTCACTTGACATAGCCACTGCCAGAAACCCTAATCAGTTCGATCTCACCGAGATGGGCTTGCAAACTCTCTGTTGCCTGTTGTAATTATTTCAGCCTCACCGAGATACGCAGTCGGTCTCACCGAGTTTGCTTGACCAACTCTCTGTTTGCTTATTACCAAAATCGGTCTAACCGAGTTTTTTAAATCGGTCAAACCGAGTTGAGGTTGTACCCTAACCTTAGCACATCGGTCCCACCGATTTGATCATATTGGTCCCATCGAAAAGCCTAACATTCTCATTTTGAACCAGATCGGTCTCGCCGAGTTTGACTATTTAGTCCCACCGAGTTTGGTAAATTGTGCGTAACGGTTAGATTTTGTGAGGAGGCTATATATACTCCTCCACCCCCTCTCCATTTGAGAGAGAGCCATTAGAACGTGCCTACACTTCCACCATTCATTTTCTAAGAGAGAACCACCTACTCATGTGTTGAGACCAAGACATTCCAATCCAACCACAAGAATCGTGATCTCTAGCCTTCCCCAAGTTGATTTCCACTCAAATCATCTTTCCACCATATCCAAATCTGTGAGAGAGAGTTGAGTGTTGGGGAGACTATCATTTGAAGCACAAGAGCAAGGAGTTCATCATCAACACACCATCTATTACCTTTTGGAGAGTGGTGTCTCCTAGATTTCTTAGGTGTCACTTGGGAGCCTCCGTCAAAATTGTGGACTTGAACCAAGGAGTTTGTAAGGGCAAGGAGATCGCCTAATTCGTGAAGATCTACCCAAGTGAGGCAAGTCTTTCGTGGGCGATGGTCATGGTGGGATAGACAAGGTTGCTTCTTTGTGGACCCTTCGTGGGTGGAGCCCTCCGTGGACTCGCGCAACTATTACCCTTCGTCGGTTGAAGTCCCCATCAACGTGGATGTACGATAGCACCACCTATCGGAACCACGCAAAAAATCTCCGTGTCACGAATTGCGTTTGCACACTCCATTCCCATCCCTTTACTTTCTATCAATTTGCATGCTTTACTTTCCGCTGATCATATACTCTTGGCATGCTTGCTTGAAATGTATTGTGAATGTTTAAACTTGTGCTAAACCTCCACCTTAACTTGAAGAACTTAAAAACTGCTACTTTTCTTTGTTGAGGGTCTAATCACCCCCCCTCTAGACACCTCTTCTCGATCCTTTCAATTGGTATCAGATCATTGGTCTCCATTTCTTTGGTTTAATCGCCCTTGGAGGAAGATGGATGAGTCTACGATGGGGAGTTTTAGACGTAGAGTGCCTATACTTGATGGGGAGTTCTTTAATGCTTGAAAAATGAGATGCTTGAGATTTTCAATGAATATCATTTGAGCAAGTACTCCCTCTATAAACTAATATAAGAGCGTTTAGATCACTACTTTAGTATTCTAAACGCTCTTATATTAGTTTACGGAGGGAGTACATTACTAGCCCGTGTGCACCCCTTGTTGACCCCTTGCATCCTACCCCTGATGAGTCTCTTGAGATGATCCGCAATCTTAGAACTATCAATCTTATCATTAGAGGATTTCCTAGAAATCTGATTGTCTACTTGCCTACTCTTGATTGTGCTTACACCATATGGAGATTTCTTGAGGAAAGGTTTCCAAACTATTCCTTGCAAAATCTAGATGTGATTCTTCAAAAGTCAATTGCTTTAAGTAAGATGAATCCTAGATATCCTAAGTTTGGTGATTGTTTATTTGAGCTTCATGACCTCATGCGTGCCGAAGGAAATGTTGGAATAATTAGTAATATCATCTCGGAAGTCATTAGAATTCATAAAGATGAACATTTTCATGATCATAAATCTAATGAATCACTCTCTCTAGGTGATGATCAATCACAAGACGATGTTGAACATGGATACTATGATGAGGATGAGGATAGTGAGATTGATCTCGATGAGTCCATGAGACACTTTGGTCTTATGGCTAATCTTCACGGCTACATGGCTAGAGGAAGGAATGGGTTCTTGATAGTGGATGTACCGATCACATGACCGGAGTCAAGGATATGTTTCATGAGCTTGCGGAAAACAATGGCCCTCGAAAATATGTCACTTTTGGTGATAACTCAAAGGGTAAGGTGGTTGGCCTTGGTAAGGTGGCCATCTCACATGACAGCTCCATCCAAAATGTTATGCTCGTTGAATCTCTTGGCTATAATTTACTTTCCGTATCTAGACTAGCTGACTTCGGTTTCAATGTCCTATTTACTGAAGTAGATTGCCATGTGTTTCAAAGAGATAATCATAAAATGGTATTTACCGGTATACGTAGAGGTGACCTATACATTGTTGATTTCACTAAAAAGGCTCAACCTCGAACTTGCTTAATTGCTAAATCTTCTAAAGGTTGGTTGAGGCATAGAAGGATAGGTCATGTGGGCATCCGAAATCTTGATAAGCTTATTAAAGGTAATCATATCCTTGGAGTGAAAATGTTATATTTGACAAGGATAGATTGTGCAGTGCTTGTCAAGCAGGAAAACAGGTTGGAGGAAGCCACCCCATGAAGAACATCATGACCATGAGAAGACCGCTCGAGCTGCTTCATATGGATCTTTTTGGTCCGAAAGCCTATAAAAGTCTAGGTGGAAATTCGTTTGGTTTAGCCATAGTCAATGATTTTTCAAGATTTACATAGGTGTTCTTTCTTGATGATAAATTGCAGGTCCAAAAGATCTTCAAGAACTTCACTAGGAAGGCCCAAAATCAATTTGAAGTGAAGATCAAGAAGGTTCGCAGCGACAACGGAACGGAGTTCAAGAACGCAAATGTGGACACCTTTCTTGACGAAGAAGGGATTTCACATGAGTTCTTGGCTACGTACACGCCTCAACAAAATGGAGTTGTTGAGAGGAAGAACCGAACTCTTATTGAGATGGCGAGAATGATGCTTGAGGAGTACAAGACGCCAAAACACTTTTGGGCGGAAGCAGTTGAGATAGCTTGTCATGCAACAAATTGTCTATATCTTCACAAGCTACTCGGCAATACGACATACGAGCTTCTCACCGGTAACAAACCCCAAGTTGGATACTTTCGAGTATTCGGCTCAAAGTGCTATATTCTTGATAAGCATCATCGTTCTAAATTTTCTCCTAAATCTCATGAGGGTTTCCTACTCGGTTATGGATCAAACTCTCACACTTACGATGTCTACAACAATTTCACCCGAAAGGTTGAAGAGACGGTAGATGCGAAGTTTGATGAATCTAACGGCTCACAAGTAGAGCAATTGCCAATTGATGTAGGAGACAAAGACCCTTTGGAAGCAATCCAAGAATTGTCTATTGGCAAGATCCGTCCAACGGAGGTGAAGGAGAGTACCTCGTCCGTCCAAGTGGAAGCTTTTACCTCACGACAAGGTGAACCACGAGTTGACTCGGAGGCATCCACAAGTGGGACACGCCAAGATGAAGAAAACGAGGAAGTACACCAAGATTAACCTCATCAACCTCCTTCTCGACCTCCACAAGAGAACAACAACACCAACAACGAAGAAGGCCAAGAGGACGAACAAGATGATGAAGAAGATGTTCCAACCTGACCCAAAAAAAGCTCTCACATGTTAGAGCAAGAGTTGCAAGAGACCATCCCATCGAACAAATCTTTGACTATATCCAAACCAGGAGAACTACTCGCTCTAAAACTTGTTTGGCTAATTTCTGTGAAAATTATTCATTCATCTCTAGCATTGAACCTATGAAGGTTGAAGAAGTGCTTGATGATCCGGATTGGGTGAACGCTATGTATGAAGAGCTGCACAATTTTGAGAGGAGCCAAGTGTGGACATTGGTAGAAAAGCCAGACAACAACCAAATTATCATTGGTACCAAATGGGTGTTTTGGAATAAGCAAGATGAAGATGGAGAAGTTGTTCGCAACAAGGCCTGTCTCGTCGCTCAAGGCTACACTCAATTCGAAGGTATGGACTACGGTGAGACATATGCCCCCATTGCTAGACTTGAGTCCATACACATCTTACTTGCTTATGCCAATCATCATGATATCACATTGTATCAAATGGGCATTAAAAGTGCTTTTCTAAATGGTGAAATTGATGAGTAAGTTTATGTTAAACAACCTCCCGGCTTTGTTAATCCTAAGAAATGTATCGACCCGACCTCAGATGGTCAAGCCTCTGTGTATCCGTGCCATCCTTGGATCGCTATGCTGGCACAAACAGTACATCAATGTATATATCAAAGTGCAATCACATGTATAAATAACGTAAAACTGATATATACCTCATAAGTCTCAGCGAAAACAAACATTCGGGTGTGGAGTCCCATCACGCCATCGGCAAGTTGAGTGTAGACTGTAACCCTGTATCGTAACTCTTACTCGTCGAAGAAATATCTGCAACATGATACGTTGCAGCCGTGTAGGTCAGTACATTCAATGTACCGGCAAGATCACAATAAGAGAAAACAAATGATAAACTATACTATATGCAATATGGCTTCTGGGCTCTGTATCTGAGTTTTGTTTGCATAAAAGCTGGTTTTATTTTCCCTACATCAAAGGAATTAACCGGAGTCTTTACTACGGAGTTTTCTATCATGACATGGTTCCGCCAACCGATGTCTCATAGCCCAAATCATCATAAGTTGCCCACAATTAAGTTATCAGTCCGGTGTTGAGAGTTCCGAGATAGATCCAAGTCCAGAGGCTCAAGTTGTCCATAACCGGGGACACAGCTAATCGATTAGGTTTAAACCCTCTGCAGAGGTTTGTACACTTTACCCGCAAGATTCGATCCCTCTCTTTACATTCTCGCACTTCAGGGTGTTTGAGAACAAGATGACCGTAACATGGTGTTCCGAAGAGTTCCTCTAACCACTGTCCGGTGCTCATCCAATCCTATCGTAGTTCTACATCTGCTAGCACCGTCCCAGCCAGAGTCACAACTAAGGTAAACCAAGCCAGAGCCCATAGTGACTTGCGGTTGCACAGGTAAGCTTTCGGGCATGAAGTATTCTTCTGTCTCTTTGAGTCTGGGTGAAGCTTTCCGCAAGATGTCATGGCGCTTCTCCATGCATCCCGGCCAACCACTGGTTTCTCCAGGGTGCCCGTCAACCGTCCTTCACCCAGTAGTGTGTATTGAATTCTTGTCTCGAGTCTCGAAATCTTGAGGAGTCCTGAAGATGCAGTCCTTGCCGGTGCCATCATGAAGTTTTTGCCATTGATGTACTCATGCACTCATACCAAACCCCGTCTACTATAGCTTGGCATTAAAACTATGTAATGTCCCGGGTTTGGTAACAGGGGGATGGGTTTCTACCTCATGCATTCTACTCAACTACAAGATTCAATAACACTACTGGAGAGATTGTTGAAAGGGTGCTACTACATGCAAATAAACATAGGTATGGAAAACATGGTCAAAGTGAACTTGCCTGGTATTACTTGATGAAGATAACAATGCTCTCAGAATAATGACTTAGTAGAACTATCCGTCACTCCGTTCAAAATCTATATAGTCAAACATAGAATTCATATAAGCAAACATACTAGAAAGCAATTCTAACACTCATAATAAACCAACAAATAAATTGCAAAACAACAAGGGACACCAAATAAGAACAAAGGAAAACTACACAGCAAAACTACTAAAGAAAACTCTAAGACATATCACAAAATAGTTTTGTCCTAAGTAAAAACTTAACAACAATTAAAACACTAAACTAATAAATTAACAGAAAATACAAAATAAAACAATTAAGTTAACATAAGGTATTTTTCATAAACTTTTATTAGCAAAAAGAAACACCTAAAAACTATTTTTTTAACTCTAGTTATGATTAAAACAAAACAAGAAAAAGAAATAAACATTATATTTTTCTGTAAATAAAAGTTCACCCTCTATAACTAGAGAAACAAATCTGAAATAAAATATAATAGAGGTTAAAAATAAATCTTAAAAATAATTAAAACAACAGAAAATAGTAGCAAGTTAAAAATAACTATCATTGTGTTGTTTTCGTGAAAAACAAAATTTAAAAAATATCTATAAATGCCCAAATTAATCCTACTGCTAGGCAAGGTCAATACAAAGCAGTGGCAAAAAGAATCGCCAAAAAATATTAAATCTAGCTCATTTTATAGCAGAAATACTAATCTGACTAAAACCCATATAAAACAGTTTTTAAAACTACAAACATGGCCGAAATTATTTTATACAGAAACATTAAGGAATTTGCAGACTAGAGCAAAAAGAATCAATCAAAAACTCCAAATAACCTAAGAGATATAGAATTTACGAAACTGAAACTTTTCCGTTTTAAAAACAGAAACGAAAATACAGAAAAAAAAACAAACGGGCGCTATTGGGCCTACGGGGGGTGCGATTTGTAGCTACCAAACGCTTGGGCGAAACTTATAAATACGTACACGTGCGTTTATTTAACAGAAGACCGGGGAGCCGGTTCGATCTAAACCGAGGAACCGATCTATAAGGAAAACAGATCTACTAAACCGATCTAATATTTTTTTGCACTTAACGTTTCCAAAAAAACAAATGGAGGGAGGCGCTCGTTGCTTACAGAGAGGAGCCCGTGTAGGCAGGGAAGTGGATGTCGTCGGGGGCGACGGCTCTGGTGACCGGAGGCGGAGACGGCGATGTCTAGTGGATGGGGAACTCCGAGGGGGTTCGATTTTGTGTTCAAGGTGGAGGTTGGGGACGTCCAGGCGAGCGGGGCGATTCGAGAAGCTCCTGTGAACCGAGCGCTCCGGCGACGGTGGACGACGTTGAGGACGAGGTTCCTTTGTTCCCTAGGCGGCGTGGTTATGTCAAATAGATGCACAATCTCGAGGGAAAGTAGAGTATGGAAGGAGGGGTCTCGGAAAGCTCACCGTCAGTCGGAGTCGAGCGATGAACTCTGCTTGGCCGACCTAGATTAGGACAACGAGGGCATCGTCTAGAGGTGGTCTTGGGTTGTGTTTTCAAAGGAAAATAGGAGAGGACGGCCTCGGGTATTTATAGGACATGAGGCTTGGGGAAGGGGTGGACTCGGGGTAGGGTTCCCATGAAGATCGGGCGCGGCGGCGGCGTACGGAGCGTGAACGCGTGGGGTTGTGTTCTTCGTGGAGAAGAAGAAAAGAGAGGTGGGGTCCAGACGCCAAGGAAAGAAAAAAAATGAGGGAGAGAGACGAGCGAGAGAGGTGCTGGCAGCGCTCTCGGAGTTCCTCCCATGCGTGTGTGCGCTAGCCCTAGCGCTAGCTTGGGCTGGGCCGGCCCGCGCGCCTAGCCTGGCCTTTTTTTTAACAGCGGGAAGAAAACAAAATAAACACAATATATAAAAAAATTATATAGGCATATTATATATATAAATTTTCAGAAAAAGATTTTCTAAAACATGAACATATTTTAAGTGGCAAATAAATTCCACAAAAATTTACATAAAGCAAATAGTGCTACTCTTGCACTAAAAATGCAAATAAAATTATTTGAATACCAAAATGATTTCAAATCCATTTTTCTCCATTTTTCTATTGTAGGGAATCATTTTACCCCTATTTCAAAATAATTTATTTTTGGAGAAAAATAATTTGAATAAAACCCAAATAACTCCTAAATGGTTTTGAATTTGAATTTCAAACCACTTCCAACTCTATTTCATATAATTTGAAGAAGTCATTTTATCTTCTCTCATGAAAATCATTGAGTTGCATAAATCTTCTGAATTTGAAATATGTCCAAATGGAATTCAAATCTTTTCAAAACCTTTTTTTCATTTCAAATGGAAGAAGTCATGTCATCTTCACTCTAGGGTTTTGTGTTTGAACTGAAATTGAATTCTTTGATATCAAAATGCAAAGTGAAAGTTTGGGAAAGTCATTTCATTCCCTCTCATTCAACTTTTCAAAAGGTTTCAAATTCCACTCAATTTCAATCAATCAATCACCCAAACAATCAAACAAACAATCAAAACTATTTATTTAATATAGCATTCCAAAATTTAGAATTTTGGGATGTTACAAACCTACCACACTTAAAATGAATCTCGTCCTCGAGATTCGAAGAGGCTAGCAAGAAAACGTTAGTGGTTGGGGGTCTTCTAGCAATTTGGTCGGAAGGGTCTAGTGTGCTACCACACTTAAAAACATGGGTATGGTTCCGACAAAACTCATGTACTCCATCCTTTTGGGTTGCTGGTGTCGATGTTCTCATATACTCCGGAATAGCTCTTTCACGGGTGCTCTTCCGGTCGGGGAATAAAGTTTTCCTCAAACACGTGTCCTTTCATCCCGGTGACGTTCTTCCGAGACTGGGTCTTCTTAGCAGACTGGTCTGTCGCCAATACTAAATAACTATCAAAATTCTCATGGTGGTCAACCATGTATGGTTTCTCCTGCAGAAAAATGGGTTTGGTTGAATCTCACCGTATATCCTACGATTGGCAACGGGTGCCTGGTACATGGATCAATCATCCTACCATTCTATGGTTTTGGCTTATCGTGTCGACACTCTTCTAGGGTTTTCAAGGCTCTCTGATTTTCCATCAACATATGATAGTTCATGATAGAAGTCTCCGGTATGGGGGCCAATCCATCCCGTACTTGAACCATTACTACCTATGCAGACATCGAATCACTTGGGCATACTCACAAGCATTGCAGAATTTCTCTTGTCAACGAACTGAGTTCGAATAAATCCATTGTTTCTGCAAGCTGAACAAGACATCTAACGTTTCTTCACAACTCTCGGGTTTTCGTGTCCTCCTAAAAATGTTGGCGCATTAACTCAGAGTTTTCTTCCAAAATATCTTCCTTCAGCAAGAGTGTGCTTGCTTCTTATTAACTCCTGGGCCTGTGGGTTATGACCCACTTCAACTCTTGTACAATTTTAACTCATCTATTCGAGGATTATCATTCCATATTCCAACATTACTGTAACATCCCAAATTTGCAATTTGGAATGTTATACACTAGATCATCATGCATATCATATTTTCTTGCATTTTGGTTGATCCTAGAAATTTCAAGCAACTCAAGGACCTTCGGACAGAGTTGGAGATTTCGCTATTTTCATATTTGAGAATTTTCTCAAATTTGAAAAGAGGATCATTTGATTTATTTATTTCATCTTCAATAATTTTTCCGATATCAAAAATATAGGAGAGGGAATAATATGACTTTCCCAAAATTGAGGAAAAATGAAGATTTAATAAATAGATCAAGTTTTGGTTTTGCCGGAGTTTTATTTGCATTTTATTTGGATAGGGAAAATGCGTGTTTTCAAAAATTGCATTTTAGGCCCAGAGAAAAGTTCATTTTGTTCGACTCATTTTTAGGAGTCGGGGAAAATTTACTTTAGTAATTTTGGAGCTCGTTTAGATTTTCTTTTCTGTGTTTTTCTGCGCGCGAAACCGTATAAAAAAACCCGCAGGCCAGCCGGGCCAAAGGCCCAGCCAGCCGGCCACCGCCCCAGCCTCCCTGCGCGCCGTGCGCCAGGCAAGGCAGGCGCCAGCCGCCGCCGCCTCTTGCTCTAGCCGAGTCCGGCTAGGGTTAGCCCCTCCCCTTTCCTTTGTTTCGTTTTCCTATTCCTACTCTATTTCTTGTCCCCTACCCCAAGTCTCCTCTCCCCTCCCCAATATAAATACCCCAACACCCCCCCCTCTAAACCCATCAAATCAAACCCCAAGCCCTCCACCGCACCTCACCCCGCGCCCTACACCGCCGCCGCGCCACCCCACACCCGCGCCGCCGCACCTTGCCCACGCCGCCGCCGCCCTACGCCACGCCGCCGGAGCCCCTCGCCGGAGACCTCGCCGAGGTAGCCCCGCGTCTCTTTTCCTCGGATCGTTTTCTTCTAATCGTTCCGATTCTTTTCTTCTCTTCTGATTCATTTTCTAGATCGGTTTTTCGTTTCGGTTTTCTTCTCCGAAACCCTAGATCGGATTCGTTTTCTTTTCCGATTTAGTTGCCTTTGGACCGTTCGCCGGACCATTCGTCCTAACGAACGTGATCACCGGATTCTTCTAGGTTAACGAACGTCCGTTCGTTTAACCGTTCTTCGTTTTCTTTTCATCGGATTTATTCCGCGATCGCGATCTCAGATCCGATCTTCGTTCTAGTTTATTTTCTCGCTCGTTTATCGGAATCAGGTGATTCAAGCGCCTGGAGTTTCGTTTCGGAACCGCCGTTCCGTCTAATCAACTTAAACAAGTTTTTGCCCCCGTAAAATTTGACCTAGTTTCAACTTGCTAGAACCGAGTTGTTTTCTTCCGCCGTTTGTTTTCCGTTCCTTTGTTCGGTTCGTTCTTTCTTTGCAACCGGAGTTCTTAAGTTGAACTTTCTGGTTCGTTCTCTAGTTCGAGTTTTACCTGTGCATTAGATGAGTACTTATTGTTTGCTTGTTGTTTGTCTGCGATAGATCATCCGGATTGCGCCGCCTGTTACTTCGAAACCCTAGGTCTCGCGGATCATCAGCAAGGCAAGTAACACTTTGATCATACCTTTTCTACAACCCATGTTTTATTGCATTAGATCAATCCTCTCACACTGCATGATTAGGATCTAATTAAACTATGGGATGGGAAGTAGATGAGGTAGTACCTATCACATGTATTATTATGAAACCTTTGGGAGTTACTTCTACGTTTGCTTATTATGCCATGCTATGCTAGTAGACGTGGATTGGGTGAGTGATATCCATGACAGATGTGAGTTGATAATTTTTAATGGTTTATCTAAGGTGGCCACTTAAACACACATCTGGGTGGATTGAGGCACCTGATGTCTATCAGGACTTGCCTGTTTTATTTTGGACCGCCACCCAGGCTCAAAGGGATCATAAGATCTTTCATGCTAGAAACTTCCGTGTGCAGCCACAAGCCATTATGGGCTCTGGCATAGTTGATTAAGTCGTGCGAACTCTTACGGGGTGGACTAGCAGATGTAGGGGTTGTAGGTGGTACGGTCTACCCCACATGTAAGGTGTTAGCGCTTCTGAAAGACTGTGTCTCGGTCATCCGTCTTCTCAAACACCATGTAGTGCGAGAAACCAAACGGAGGCGATCGAGTCTTGTGGGGAAAAGTGCGCAAACCTCTGCAGAGTGTACAAACTAATCATGATTAGCCGTGTCCCCGGTTATGGACATCTTGAGTATCTAGTACTTGAATATCAAGTGAATCTCAACATGTTACTTCTAATTAATGTTGTTGGGTTTTAATTGTTCACTTAATTGGGATCGGAATGCTGTCAACCATTCTCGATGTTTAACAACTACCATGATAGTTAAATAATTTATTCCTTTGCAGTAGGGAAAAACTGGCTTTACGCAAAACTGTAACCATAGAGCTTTCCACCAGCCAAATATGCATATAGTATAGCTGTTTCATTCCATTACTCTCTGTGTGTTACATTGCCAGCATATTCCATGTGCTGACCCGTTTTCGGGCTGCAACTTCTCATGTTGCAGACTTTTCAGATGACGAGTAAGGTGTTTTTAGGTCGTGGCCCTATACTCAGTGATGCCGTTGGAGTTGATGGACCCATTTACCTTCCAAGTCTTTCGCTGTTATCGTTATTAGATGGCCTTAAGCCATATTTATTGTAATAAGTTCTCTTTGAGACAACGATGTAATAAGTGTGTGATTGCCACTCTGCTATAAATCCTTCGATGTACTGTGTGGTGTCAGCATTACTGATCCAGGGATGACACCCGAGCACAGTAGACTTGATCCATTCGGGTCGGGTCGCCACAGAGATGGTATCAGAGCACACGCTGACTGTAGGACACGACCACTAAGTTAAAGCCATAGATTACCATTCTCTTTTAATTTTCTAACTCCTCATCTTTTCTACTCTTTTAGGATGACGCACGCGAAGATTAAGTACGCTCAACCGGATGAAGGCACACCTTTTGGATTGCACTTGAAGGAAGTCACCAAGTACCTGAACATTGGATTACCAAGCTTCACGGGAACCTTCAACGCCACTCTGCCTGAAGAGGAGCGCTGGAAGATTCAAGCTCACGTTCCGGGAAGGACATTCGCGCCAATCACGAAGCCTATAGATAGTGTTTTCAATGCACCAACTTGGAGTCTGGGAAGGAGCATGGCAGCTCATATCACCATAGGACGCATTGGAGAAGTTTATCAAGAAGACCTCAAGGACACTATCTACCAGATTTGCGGATGCCGAGATGAACAATGGGAGTTAGTCAGCACCAAGAAGGATAGATCCATTGCATCTTTCATCCAGGAGTTAAACCAGCACATTCGACGCCACGAGAACCAGATGTGCAATGATATGATAGAGTTGAAGAATGCGAAGGCAAGGATCATCGAGCTAGAAGGAGAACTGAAGTCTACACGCAAGGACTACATGGACGAGATCGTAGCTCTAGCAAGACACAATTGCGATCTTAAGCAGGAGATTGAAGAACTCAAGAGGAAGTTAGCATCCACGGAGGAAGACGAGTACGTCGCATGTCCGGACAACTACATCATCATCGACGACACCGATTCGGATCCATGTGAACCCGACTTTGAAGACGAAGCTGGAGCAGATATCATGGAGTCTTCCATCGGTTCAAATTTCTAGAAGACCACCAGATAGTAGTAGTATTTCCCCATGTAAACATTATAGTCAAGCACTTTTGCGATAGTTTTAGACCGATTGTACGCCCTTGTTTGATTGAATGAAGTGATTTTGTGTGCATTTGCTCATGTGCATTGGGGTAGTGTTTTCCCTTTAGACCTCAGTCTATTCTTAATTCTCGTCTTTTCTAAACCCTCAGATGCCTCCGAGACGTGACAATGGATTTCCACCGGAGCTCACTCAGTTGATCCAGCAGCAGAATCAATTGATGCAGATGTTAGTCCAGAATCAGCAGAACAACAACAACAACCCACCACCACCACCACCACCTGTTGACCACTTAGCCCATTTCCTTAGGCTAAATCCGCCGGTGTTTTCCAGTAGCACCGAGCCGATAGTAGCAGACGATTGGCTCCGCAAGATAGGAAGGGAGTTGTCCACTGCAGGATGCACGGATGGTGAGAAAGTGAAGTTTGTCACACATCAGCTTGACGGACCCGCGGCAGCATGGTGGGAGAATTTCACAGCCACTTACCCAGTTGACACTGTCACATGGGATCAGTTTCAGCAAGCTTTCCGCACTGCCCATGTTTCAGTAGGAGCTATGGCCCTGAAGAAGCGTGAGTTTCGCAACTTACGCCAAGGAGGAAGGACAGTGGGCCAATACGTTGACGACTTCAGCAAGTTAGCACGTTATGCCCCAGATGACGTTGCTACGGATGCAGCTAAGCAGGAGAAGTTTCTGGAAGGATTGAATGATGAGCTAAGCATGCAGTTGATGGTAGCAAGTTTCAACAACTACCAGGAGTTGGTAGATCGTGCCATCATGATTGAAGGGAAGCAACAGCAGATTGAGAACCGTAAGAGGAAGTATGGACGGGGGAAGTATAACTCTGGAGCCCAGCAGAAGCCCCGTTTTGCCCCTAAACCAGGATTTCAGTTTCAGCATACCCATGGAGGAGGTAGCTCGCACAACCATAATGGCCACAAGAATGGTAATGGGAATGGAGGAAGCAACGGCCAGAATCGGACCATCCCACCAACCCCAACCAAGAGAGACCTGAGTCAAGTCACCTGTTTCAAGTGTTCCAAGACCGGACATTATGCCAATGAATGTCCCGAAGGCCAGAATGGAAATGGCAATGGAAGCTCTGGGAAGAAGCCGAACCCTTTCAACAGGGGACAGGTGAACCACATTAGTGTGGAGGAGGTTGAAGATCAGCCTGATGCAGTAATCAGTAAGTTTCATGTTAAGTCATTTACTGCACTTGTTCTTTTTGACACTGGTGCATCGCATTCATACATATCAAGGGGATTTGTGGATAAATATAACCTGCCAACCCAAGCCCTTAGGTCACCCATGTTAGTAAGCTCACCAGGAGCGGAGTATATGGCTAAACGATGGTGTGATCGGTTACCATTAAGGATTGGTAACTATGTGTTTCCCTCAGACCTAATAGTATTGGAATCTCAAGGATTGGATGTGATATTAGGCATGGATTGGTTATCAAAGTATGAAGGGAATATTGAGTGTGCTAGTAAGTCAATTTTGCTTACCACACCCGAAGGAAGAAGGATCAAGTATGTATCCCGGCATGTGCCAAACAGGACACAAGTACACTGCCTAACAGGAGTTGTGCAAGAGGAAGTACCAGTGGTAAAGGATTTTCCTGATGTATTTCCGGAGGAATTACCAGGCATGCCACCGGATAGAGACATTGAGTTTTTGATTGAGTTATTGCCAGGTACAGGCCCAATATCAAAGCGACCGTACCGGATGCTAGCAAAGGATTTGGTGGAAATTAAGAATCAGATTAAGGAGTTATTGGATAAAGGTTACATTCGCCCAAGTTCTTCGCCTTGGGGATCACCCGTACTTCTAGTGGAAAAGAAGGATGGATCATTAAGGATGGTTGTAGATTATCGGGGATTAAATGAAGTAACCATCAATAACAAGTACCCACTGCCAATGATCAACGATCTGTTTGATCGGTTGCAAGGAGCTAAAGTGTTTTCCAAGATCGATTTGCGATCAGGGTACCATCAGTTGAAGATTCGAGAGCAGGACATACCTAAGACAGCATTCACCACAAGATATGGACTGTATGAGTATACCGTTATGTCATTTGGATTGACTAATGCACCTGCCTATTTTATGAACCTGATGAACAAAGTGTTTATGGAGTTTTTGGATAAGTTCGTCGTAGTGTTCATTGATGACATCCTGGTTTATTCAAAGAATGAAGAGGAGCATAAGGAACATTTGCGTTTGGTTTTGGAGAAACTAAGGGAACATCAGTTATACGCCAAATTCAGCAAATGTGAGTTTTGGTTGAAGGAAGTTGGATTCCTCGGGCACGTTATATCCGGAGAAGGTATAGCAGTTGACCCCACAAAGGTTGAGACCATAACCGAATGGGAAGCACCAACAACAGTTGGAGAGATCCGGAGTTTTCTTGGACTCGCAGGATACTACCGGAGATTTATTGAGAATTTCTCAAAGATTGCGAAGCCTATGACGGAGTTGTTGAAGAAGGATACTAAGTTCAAATGGACTGAGGAGTGTGAGGCTAGTTTCCAGGAGTTAAAGAAACGTTTGGTCACCTCATCAGTATTGATTTTGCCAGATCAGACCAAGGATTATGAGGTGTATTGCGACGCTTCACGTCGAGGACTTGGAGCAGTGCTTATGCAGGAAGGGAGAGTTGTTTCGTATGCTTCACGGCAACTGAAGCCTCATGAGTTGAATTATGCCACGCATGATTTGGAGTTAGCAGCTGTAGTGCATGCTTTGAAAACTTGGAGACATTTCCTCATTGGAAATCATTGTGAGGTGTACACGGATCACAAGAGTTTGAAGTACATTTTCACGCAGAAGGAGTTGAACCTCAGACAAAGGAGATGGTTGGAGCTCATCAAGGATTATGACATGAGATTGCATTACCATCCCGGAAAAGCTAATGTGGTAGCTGACGCATTGAGCCGTAAGAGCCATGTCAACACCCTAGTGACGGGGAAAATACCCAAGGAGTTAGCAGAAAACCTTCGTGAGCTATGTTTGGAAATAGTTCCGAGAGGCTATGTAGCAGCATTGGAGATTCAGTCAACATTGATGGATAAGATAAGAGAAGCTCAGAAATCTGACAAGGAGATTGCTGCTATAAAAGAGAAATTGAGCAAAGGAAAAGCAAAGGGATTTCGTGAGGATGAGCACGATACCCTATGGTTTGAGGACCGTGTTTATGTGCCCAATGACCCGGAGATCAGGAAGCTGATTTTGCAAGAGGCACATGATTCACCGTATTCGATTCATCCAGGGAATACCAAGATGTATTTGGATTTGAAGGAAACATTCTGGTGGACCGGAATGAGGAAGGATATTGCGGCATATGTAGCAGTTTGTGACGTATGTCAGAGAGTAAAGGCAGAGCATCAGAAGCCAGCAGGATTGTTACAACCATTGCCGATACCCGAATGGAAGTGGGATAAGATAGGCATGGATTTTATCACGGGACTACCCAGGACAAAGGCAGGCTACGATTCGATATGGGTAGTAGTTGATCGTTTGACGAAGGTAGCACATTTTATTCCAGTTAAGACCACTTACACCAGTGCTAAGTTGGCAAAGATATACATGACTAGGATCATTTGTTTGCATGGAGTTCCGAGGAGTATCGTATCAGATAGAGGAACCCAGTTTACCTCAAAGTTTTGGAATCAGTTGCATGAAACTTTGGGAACCAGACTAGAGTTCAGCACAGCTTTTCATCCGCAGACAGATGGACAGACCGAGAGAGTCAATCAGATTTTGGAAGATATGCTGAGAGCTTGTGCACTAGATTATGGATCTAGTTGGGACGATAACTTGCCGTATGCGGAGTTTTCTTATAACAATAGTTATCAAACCAGTTTGAAGATGGCACCTTTCGAAGCTTTATACGGAAGGAGGTGTAGGACACCATTGTCATGGGACGAAGTTTGAGACCGTCAGTTCTTTGGACCAGATTTAATTAAGGAGTCTGAATGGAAAGTTAAGTTGATTCGCGATAGGCTCAAGGTAGCCCAGTCCAGGCAGAAGAGCTACGCAGATTCTAAACGCAAGGAGATAGTCTACGAAACCGGAGACAGAGTTTACCTTCGAGTATCCCCACTTCGAGGAGTTAAGCGTTTTGGAGTTAAGGGAAAGTTAGCACCGCGTTTCGTTGGACCGTATAAGATCCTGCAACGTATGGGAGAAGTCTCTTATAAGTTGGAATTACCAGAGGGACTGTCAGGAGTTCATGATGTATTCCATGTTTCTCAGCTGAAGAAATGTCACGCCAAGATGGCGGAGGTACCGCTAGGAGATACCATGCCACTCAAAGCGATTCAGTTGAAGGACGACTTAACATATGAGGAGAAGCCAGTCAAGATTCTCGAGTTTGCTAGCAGAGTTACTCGCAGCAAGGTTATCAAGTTTTGCAAAGTTCAGTGGAACCACCATTCAGAGGATGAAGCCACCTAGGAAAGAGAAGAAGATTTGCTCAAGGACCACCCTCACCTATTTTCTAGCCAACCCGAATCTCGAGGGCGAGATTCATCTTAAGGGGGGGTAGGTTTGTAACATCCCAAATTTGCAATTTGGAATGTTATAGACTAGATCATCATGCATATCATATTTTCTTGCATTTTGGTTGATCCTAGAAATTTCACGCAACTCAAGGACCTTCGGAGAGAGTTGGAGATTTTGCTATTTTCATATTTGAGAATTTTCTCGAATTTTAAAAGAGGATCATTTGATTTATTTATTTCATCTTCAATAATTTTTCCGATATCAAAAATATAGGAGAGGGAATAATATGACTTTCCCAAAATTGAGGAAAAATGAAGATTTAATAAATAGATCAAGTTTTGGTTTTGCCGGAGTTTTATTTGCATTTTATTTGGATAGGGAAAAATGCGTGTTTTCAAAAATTGCATTTTAGGCCCGGAGAAAAGTTCATTTTGTTCAACTCATTTTTAGGAGTCAGGGAAAATTTACTTTAGTAATTTTGGAGCTCGTTTAGATTTTCTTTTCTGTGTTTTTCTGCGCGCGAAACCGTTTTAAAAGAAAAAAACCCGCAGGCCAGCCGGCCACCGCCCCAGCCTCCCTGCGCGCCGTGCGCCAGGCAAGGCAGGCGCCAGCCGCCGCCGCCTCTTGCTCTAGCCGAGTCCGGCTAGGGTTAGCCCCTCCCCTTTCCTTTGTTTCGTTTTCCTATTCCTACTCTATTTCTTGTCCCCTACCCCAAGTCTCCTCTCCCCTCCCCAATATAAATACCCCAACACCCCCCCTCTAAACCCATCAAATCAAACCCCAAGCCCTCCACCGCACCCCACCCCGCGCCCTACACCGCCGCCGCGCCACCCCACACCCGCGCCGCCGCACCTTGCCCACGCCGCCGCCGCACCTTGCCCACGCCGCCGCCGCCCTACGCCACGCCGCCGGAGCCCCTCGCCGGAGACCTTGCCGAGGTTGCCCCGCGTCTCTTTTCCTCAGATCGTTTTCTTCTAATCGTTCCGATTCTTTTCTTCTCTTCTGATTCGTTTTCTAGATCGGTTTTTCGTTTCGGTTTTCTTCTCCGAAACCCTATATCGGATTCGTTTTCTTTTCCGATTTAGTTGCCTTTGGACCGTTCGCCGGACCGTTCGTCCTAACGAACGTGATCACCGGATTCTTCTAGGTTAACGAACGTCCGTTCGTTTAACCGTTCTTCATTTTCTTTTCGTCGGATTTATTCCGCGATCGCGATCTCAGATCCGATCTTCGTTCTAGTTTATTTTCTCGCTCGTTTATCGGAATCAGGTGATTCAAGCGCCTGGAGTTTCGTTTCGGAACCGCCGTTCCGTCTAATCAACTTAAACAAGTTTTTGCCCCGGTAAAATTTGACCTAGTTTCAACTTGCTAGAACCGAGTTGTTTTCTTCCGCCGTTTGTTTTCCGTTTCTTTGTTCGGTTCGTTCTTTCTTTGCAACCGGAGTTCTTAAGTTGAACTTTCTAGTTCGTTCTCTTGTTCGAGTTTTACCTGTGCATTAGATGAGTACTTATTGTTTGCTTGTTGTTTGTCTGCGATAGATCACCCGGATTGCGCCGCCTGTTACTTCAAAACCCTAGGTCTCGCAGATCATCAGCAAGGCAAGTAACACTTTGATCATACCTTTTCTACAACCCATGTTTTATTGCATTAGATCAATCCTCTCACACTGCATGATTAGGATCTAAATTAAACTGTGGGATGGGAAGTAGATGAGGTAGTACCTATCACCTGTATTATTATGAAACCTTTGGGAGTTACTTCTACGTTTGCTTATTATGCCATGCTATGCTAGTAGACGTGGATTGGGTGAGTGATATCCATGACAGATGTGAGTTGATAATTTTAATGGTTTATCTAAGGTGGCAACTTAAACACACATCTGGGTGGATTGAGGCACCTGATGTCTATCAGGACTTGCCTGTTTTTTTTTGGACCGCCACCCAGGCTCAAAGGGATCATAAGATCTTTCATGCTAGAAACTTCCGTGTGCAGCCACAAGCCATTATGGGCTCTGGCATAGTTGATTAAGTCGTGCGAACTCTTACGGGGTGGACTAGCAGATGTAGGGGTTGTAGGTGGTACGGTCTACCCCACATGTAAGGTTCTAGCGCTTCTTGAAAGACTGTGTCTCGGTCATCCGTCTTCTCAAAACACCATGTAGTGGCGAGAAACCAAAACGGAGGCGATCGAAGTCTTGTGGGGAAAAGTGCGCAAACCTCTGCAGAGTGTACAAACTAATCATGATAGCCCGTGTCCCCGTTATGGACATCTTGAGTATCTAGTACTTGAATATCAAGTGAATCTCAACATGTTACTTCTAATTAATGTTGTTGGGTTTTAATTGTTCACTTAATTGGGATCGGAATGCTGTCAACCATTCTCGATGTTTAACAACTACCATGATAGTTAAATAATTTATTCCTTTGCAGTAGGGAAAAACTGGCTTTACGCAAAACTGTAACCATAGAGCTTTCCACCAGCCAAATATGCATATAGTATAGCTGTTTCATTCCATTACTCTCTATGTGTTACATTGCCAGCATATCCCATGTGCTGACCCGTTTTCGGGCTGCAACTTCTCATGTTGCAGACTTTTCAGACGATGAGTAAGGTGTTTTTAGGTCGTGGCCCTATACTCAGTGATGCCGTTGGAGTTGATGGACCCATTTACCTTCCAAGTCTTCCGATGTTATCGTTATTAGATGGCCTTAAGCCATATTTATTGTAATAAGTTCTCTTTGAGACAACGATGTAATAAGTGTGTGATTGCCACTCTGCTATAAATCCTTCGATGTACTGTGTATTGTCAGCATTACTGATCCAGGGATGACACCCGAGCACAGTAGACTTGATCCATTCGGGTCGGGTCGCCACAATTACATCTCCTTTAAATCCAGTAGTACTTGTTCCTTCATACCCTTGTGGTGACGATCATACAAAACTCCAACTTATTTGGTCCAGCTCCCTTCTATGGACTGTCATGAATAACACATTTCTTTCTTCATTGATCCTGTGTCTTTACGGAGTACTACGACACCAAAAAATGCTCTAGTTTATCCATAAATCATATTATTTTCATATCAAATTTTTTATTACAACCTTAACCATTTTTTGTAATCCAAATTCCAAAAAGTACTTTATTACAAATGCTGCCACCCACATGGTTTGGTATGGTCAGGCATTACGTCCAACTTTATTAATTTTTTCTCCGTGAGGATTCTTTAGTCCCACTGGAATTGTGCGACATGCGCCTTGAAATCTTCAACCTTTTGTTTCATCGTGGTGGCCTTGAGCTTCATCTCCATCATCTCTGCATGCACTTCTCTTAGGTATTCCTGAGTATAACAGAGTCTTGCTTCAAGTATTTCTCGGATCTGGCATATGGCTTCCATGGCTACTTCACGAACAGCGTCGAAGAAAGTTGCTTGTGGTACACGTGAGATGAAAAAGTACTGCCCCATCATTGTTGGGCAAACTCCTTTCATACGGTGGAGGTGTACCTCCACATACCAAAGTTCCACTCCCTTTTGCATGAAGGGGTAGCCTTTGTAGCCTGCATCTCCTTCAAGGTGAATATGCTTCGTCATGTCCTTCAAGATCTTCGAGTAATCATGATCACTTGTCACGGTCATGATTGTTTCCGGGCCCTTAAGGAAAGACTCATAAAGGGTCGTCATCTGCAGTTGTAAAACAAAAATGGTGCTCAGAATAAGGTACATATCTCCTTGGGTACACAGTCATATCATCCAAACAAAACTTCAAACTCAATTTCCAACATCCAGTTTATGCATCACAACTCATTTTCTTCCATGTTCACCCAGAATATCAATTTCCAAGATAGAACATAACAACTCCTTAAAGCCTTTCAGCATATGACATATCAACTTTATTGAGTCATGAATTTTTACAATCTCTGAGTAATCTATTACATAACTCAACCCCACATTCTCATGAAAAAGTGTTTTCCATACTACCCTTATTACTGATATCAACATCTCCACTACTCAGCTCGAGCTTTCTCATGATTTATACAATCCCTAGCAAAATTTCCTACTTCCTTGCAAGGAAAACAAATAACTTCCGGCATGTCTCGAGGCTTCTTGGTGATGGTGCCTGCTCCTTGAGTTCCTTGCTTCCTTTCGAGACAATCATTGGCATAATTCCTGACGTCCTTACATTCAAAACAGGTAATATGACCCTTGTCCCTCTTTGCATAAATTGGGTTGTTCTGAGGGTGTCTTTGTTTTCTCTTCCTGGTTTTCTTCGTTCTGATCAAACGTTCTATTCCCTGTGGATCAAACTCCATTGCTTCTGTCGGGAAGTATCCCAGATACTCTTTTCTTTCCATGGTGCAATACTGCGAAAAATGTCCTTCTCCACATGAATAAACAGGCATTGGAGTAAAATATGTTGAGGCTTTCTCCATCAGGGTCTTCAACACTTTCCTTAATCACAAGTTCTTTCATAACTTCTCGGAGGGCTTCTTTCATTCCTTCTTCCGGCTTCTAAATAGTTTGTTGCACCGTGGGGTAAATGTGACACTAAGCTGGGTAGTGGGTGGTTCCTTCACACAAGAAACAAGTCACCTGACTAGTTGGGCATTCCTCAGCTGGGTGTTTCTCCTCACAATGAGGGCATCCATTCTTGTGTTCCTCCTGGGTGTGTCCTATTTCTCCGCAAATCTTGCAGGCACAAGGTTTATTTCTTGGGGTATCATGGTGCTTTCGGATAAGACGGGATCTTGTCAGAGTCCTCTTGAATTCTTCCCAAGTCCTTGATCCATTCCATCCCTGTATATCTTGATGCATCTGCCACCATGTTGCAACACTTCTTTCAAAGTACTGAAGAGCGTACGATACTTCATTCTTCCTTGAAACCAAATTGCTCCCGAAGTGATTCTCCATGTTCTGAATCCATAGCTCTGCCTCCGGCTGGGTTTTTGGTCCAGAGAATACCAGTCCAACTTCATTCATCATCTACTGGGTCCAAGGGTTTTAGGGTGAGATAAGAGAGAGGTGGGGAGGGATACACACAATACAAACAATAGTTTGGAAGCATTGCTACCTCTTGAGCACTGCGTTGGATTTCCCCGAAGAGGAAGGGATGATGCAGCAAAGTAGCGTAAGTATTTCCCTCAGTTTTTGAGAATCAAGGTATCAATCCAGTAGGAGGCCACGCTCGAGTCCCTCGTACCCACACAAAAACAATAGCTCAACGCAACCAACATGCTTAGGGGTTGTCAATCCCTTCATTGTCACTTATGAAAGTGAGATCTGATAGAGATGATAAATAATATTTTTGGTATAGAGATGCAAAGTAAAAAGTAAAAGAAAAGCAATAATAAAGTGATGGAGATTGATATGATGAGGAAGAGACCCGGGGGCCATAGGTTTCACTAGTGGCTTCTCTCAAGAGCATAAGTATTCTATGGTGGGTGAACAAATTACTGTTGAGCAATTGACAGAATTGAGCATAGTTATGAGAATATATAGGTTTGATCATGTATATAGGCATCACGTCCGTGACAAGTAGACCAAAACGATTCTGCATCTACTACTATTACTCCACTAATCGACCGCTATCCAGCATGCATCTAGAGTATTAAGTTAAAAACAGAATAACACCTTAAGCAAGATAACATGATGTAGAGGGATAGTTTCATGCAATATGAAAAAAACCCCATCTTGTTATCCTCGATGGCAACGATACAATACGTGCCTTGCTGCCCCTTCTATCACTGGGAAAGGACACCGCAAGATCGAACCCAAAGCTAAGCACTTCTCCCATGGCAAGAAAAACCAATCTAGTAGGCCAAACCAAACTGATAATTCGGAGAGACTTGCAAAGATAACCAATCATACATAAAATAATTCAGAGAAGATTCAAATATTATTCATAGATAGACTGGATCATAAACCCAAAATTCATTAGTCTAAATAAACACACCACAAAAAGAAGATTACATCAAATAGATCTCCACAAGAGAGGGGGAGAACATTGTATTGAGATCCAAAAAGAGAGAAGAAGCCATCTAGCTACTAACTATGGACCCGTAGGTCTGAAGTAAACTACTCACACTTCATCGGAGGGGCTTCGATGATGATGTAAAAGCCCTCCGTGATCGATGCCTCCTCCGGCAGAGCTCCGGAACAGGCCCCAAGATGGGATCTCGTGGATATAGAAAGTTGCGGCGGTGGAATTAGGTTTTTTGCTCCGTCCCCGATCGTTTGGGGTACGTGGATATATATAGGAGGAAGAAGTACGTCGGTGGAGCTTCGAGGGGCCCATGAGGCAGGGGGCGTGCCCTGGGGGGGCACCCTCCACCCTCGTGACCGCCTCGTGGCTTTCTTGACAGAGGGTCCAAGTCTCCTGGATCTTATCTGATGAGAAAATCACGTTTCCGAAGGTTTCTTTCCGTTTGGACTCCGTTTGATATTCCTTTTCTTCGAAACCCTAAAACAGGCAAAAAAATAGCAATTCTAGGCTGGCCTCTGGTTAATAGGTTAGTCCCAAAAATAATATAAAAGTGGATAATAAAGCCCAATAATGTCTAAAATAGTAGATAATATAGCATGGAGCAATCAAAAATTATGGATACGTTCGTATCAAGCATCCCCAAGCTTAATTCCTGCTCGTCCTCGAGTAGGTAAATGATAAAAACAGAATTTTTGATGCGGAGTGCTATTTGGCATAATTTTAATGTAATTCTTCTTAATTGTGGTATGAATATTCAGATCCAAAAGATTTAAGACAAAAGTTCATATTGACATAAAAATGATAATACTTCAAGCATACTAACTAAGCAATTATGTCTTCTCAAAATAACATGGCCAAAGAAAGTTCATCCCTACAAAGTCATATAGTTTAGTCATGTTTCATTTTTGTCACACAAGAATGCTCTCATCATGCACAACCCCGGTGACAAGCCAAGCAATTGTTTCATACTTTAGTAATCTCAAACCTATAAACTTTCACGCAATATATGAGTGCGAGCCGTGGACATAGCACTATGGGTGGAATAGAATATAATGAGGGGGTTATGTGGAGAAAAAAAGAGAAAGTCTCACATCAATGAGGCTAATCAATGGGCTATGGAGATGGCCACCAATTGATGTTAATGCAAAGAGTAGGGATTGCCATGCAACGGATGCACTAGAGCTATAAATGTATGAAAGCTCAACAAAATAAACTAGTGGGTGTGCATCTAACTTGCTTGCTCATGAAGACCTAGGGCACTTGAGGAGGCCCATTGTTGGAATATACAAGCCAAGTTCTATAATGAAAAATTCCCACTAGTATATGAAAGTGATAACATGAGAGACTCTCTACTATGAAAATCATGGTGCTACTTTGAAGCACAAGTGTGGTAAAAGGATAGTAACATCGTCCCTTCTCTCTTTTTCTCTCATTTTTTTGGGCCTTCTCTTTTTTTATGGCCTTTCTCTTTTCTTTTTTTGGGCCTTCTCTTTTTTTATGGCCTTTCTTTTTTTTATTCCTCACTTGGGACAATGCTCTAATAATGATGATCATCACACTTCTATTTATTTACAGCTCAATGATTACAACTCGATACTAGAACAAAGATGACTCTATATGAATGCCTCCGGCGGTGTACCAGGATATGCAATGAACCAAGAGTGACATGTATGAAAGAATTATGAATGGTGTCTTAGCCACAAATACTATGTCAACTACATGATCATGCTAAGCAATATGACAATGATGAATGTGTCATGACGAACGGAATGATGGAAAGTTGCATGGCAATATATCTCGGAATGGCTATGGAAATGCCATAATAGGTAGGTATGGTGGCTGTTTTGAGGAAGATATAAGGACGTTTATGTGTGAAAGAGTGTATCATATCACGGGGTTTGGATGCACCGGTGAAGTTTGCGCCAACTCTCAATGTGAGAAAGGGCAATGCATGGTACCGAAGAGGCTAGCAAGGATGGAAGGGTGAGAGTGCGTATAATCCATGGACTCAATATTAGTCATAAATAACTCACATACTTATTGCAAAAATCTACAAGTCATCAAAAACCTCAGCACTACGCGCATGCTCCTAGGGGGATAGATTGGTAGGAGAAGACCATCGCTCATCCCCGACCGCCACTCATAAGGAAGAAAATCAAATAACACCTCATGTTTCAAATTTGTTGCATAACGTTTACCATACGTGCATGCTATGGGACTTGCAAACTTCAACACAAGTATTTCTCAATTTCACAACTACTCAACTAGCATGACTTTGATATTATTACCTCCATATCTCAAAACAATCACCAAGCATCAAACTTTTCTTAGTATTCAACACACTCATACGAAAGTTTTATTATTAATCTTGCATACCAAGCATAGATTTTAGGAAAATTACCATGCTATTAAGACTCTCAAAATAATCTAAGTGAAGCATGAGATATCAATAGTTTCTATAAAACAAATCCACCACCGTGCTCTAAAAGATATAAGTGAAGCACTAGAGCAAAACTATAAAGCTCAAAAGATATAAGTGAAGCACATAGAGTATTCTATCAAATTCCAAATCATGTATGGCTCTCTCAAAAGGTGTGTACAGAAGGGATTATTGTGGTAGACTAACAAGCAAAGACTCAAATCATAAAAGACGCTGCAAGCAAAACACATATCATGTGGTGAATAAAAATATAGCTCCAAGTAAAGTTACCGATAGAAGTAGACGAAAGAGGGGATGCCTTCCGGGGCATCCCCAAGATTTGGCTTTTAGGTGTCCTTAGATTATCTTGGGGGTGCCATGGGCATCCACAAGCTTAGGCTCTTGCCACTCCTTGTTCCATAATCCATCAAATCTTTACCCAAAACTTGAAAACTTCACAACACAAAACTTAAAGTAGAAAACTCGTGAGCTCCGTTAGCGAAACAAAACAAAAGACCACTTCAAGGTACTGTAATAAACTCATACTTTATTTATATTGGTGTTAAACCTACTTTATTCTAACTTCTCTATGGATTATAAACTATTTTACTAGCCATAGATTCATCAAAATAAGCAAACAACACATGAAAAGCAGAATCTGTCAAAAACAGGACAGTCTGTAGTAATATGTTGCTAGAGCAAGATCTGGAACCCCAAAAATTCTAAAATAAATTTCTGGAGGTGAGTAATTTATCTATTAATCATATGAAAAAATAATTAACTAAATATCACTTTCCAAATAAAAATGACAGCAGTTGTCATGAGCACTAAAGTTTTTGTTTTTTACAGCAAGTTCAACAAGACTTTCCCCAAGTCTTCCCAACGGTTCTACTTGGCGCAAACACTGATTAAACATAAAAAAACCCAAACAAAAAAGAGGATAGATAATTTATTTATGAAATAACAGCAAGGATAAATATTGGGTTGACTCCCAACAAGCGCTTTTCTTTAAAGCCTTATAGCTAGGCATAATATTTCAATGATGCTCACATGAAAGACAAGAATTGAAGCACAAAGAGAGCATCATAAAACACGTGACAAACACATTTAAGTCTAACATACTTCCTATGCATAGGCATCTTATAGGCAAAAAAATTATCAAGGCAAGCAAAAACTAGCATATGCAAGGAAGCGGAAAGAAACAATAGCAATCTCAACATAACGAGAGGTAATTTAGTAACATGAAAATTTCTACCACCATATTTTCCTCTCTCATAATAATTATATGTAGGATCATAAGCAAATCCAACAAAATATCTATCACATAAAATATTTTCAACACGATCCACACGCATGCAAAGTTGACACTCTTCCAAAATAGTGGAATTATCATTAACTGAAGTCATGACCTTTCCAAACCCACTTTTATCAAAAACTTCATAAGATTGAACATTCTCCAAATATGTGGGATCTAAAGTTGACATTTTTCCAAACCCACTTTCAATATTATTGCAAACATTATAATCAATCTCATATTCATCATGGGGTTTAAATAAATTTTCAATATCAAAAGAAGAATCACCCCAATCATGATCATTGCAACAAGTAGAGGACATAGCAAAACTAGCATCCCCAAGCTTAGGGTTTTGCATATTATTAGCACAATTGAAATTAATAGAATTATAATAGAATCATTGCAATCATGCTTTCTATTCAAAGATCTATCGTGAATTGCTTCATGAGGTAATTCATCACATTTTTCAGATTCACGAATTTCAAGCAAAACTTCATAAAGATAATCTAGTGCACAAAACTCACTAGCAATTGGTTTATCATAATTGGACCCCTTAAAAAGATTAGCAAGTGGATGAGGATCCATAGATCTTAGGTTCTCTGTTTATTAATAAATAAAAAACTATTCTAACCATACGAGCAAACAAGAAGCAAGCGGCAAATAGAGAAAGAGAGGGAGGATAGAGAGACAGAGGGCGAATAAAACGGCAAGGGTGAAGTGGGGGAGAGGAAAACGAGAGGCAAATGGCAAATAATGTAATGCGGGAGATAGGGATTGTGATGGGTACTTGGTATGTTGACTTTTGCGCAGACTCCCTGGCAACAGCACCAGAAATTTTTCTTTCTACCTCTTGAGCACTGCGTTGGATTTCCCCGAAGAGGAAGGGATGATGCAGCAAAGTAGCGTAAGTATTTCCCTCAGTTTTTGAGAACCAAGGTATCAATCCAGTAGGAGGCCACACTCAAGTCCCTCGTACCTACAAAAAACAATAGCTCAACGCAACCAACACGCTTAGGGATTGTCAATCCCTTCACGGTCACTTACGAAAGTGAGATCTAATATAGATGATAAATAATATTTTTGGTATTTTTGGTATAGAGAAGCAAAGTAAAAAGTAAAAGCAAAGTAAAAGCAAAGCAATAATAAAGTGATGGAGATTGATATGATGAGAAAGAGACCCGGGGGCCATAGGTTTCACTAGTGGCTTCTCTCAAGAGCATAAGTATTCTACGGTGGGTGAACAAATTACTGTTGAGCAATTGACAGAATTGAGCATAGTTATGAGAATATCTAGGTATGATCATGTATATAGGCATCACGTTCGGGACAAGTAGACCGAAACGATTCTGCATCTACTACTATTACTCCACTCATCGACCGCTATCCAGCATGCATCTAGAGTATTAAGTTAAAAACAGAGTAACACCTTAAGCAAGATGACATGATGTAGAGGGATAGTTTCATGCAATATGATAAAAACCACATCTTGTTATCCTCGATGGCAATGATACAATACGTGCCTTGTTGCCCCTTCTGTCACTGGGAAAGGACACTGCAAGATCGAACCCAAAGCTAAGAACTTCTCCCATGGCAAGAAAAACCAATCTAGTAGGACAAACCAAACTGATAATTCGAAGAGACTTGCAAAGATAACCAATCATACATAAAAGAATTCAGAGAAGATTCAAATATTATTCATAGATAGACTGGATCATAAACCCACAATTCATCGATCTCAACAAACACACCGTAAAGAGAAGATTACATCGAATAGATCTCCACAAGAGAGGGGGAGAACATTGTATTGAGATCCAAAAAGAGAGAAGAAGCCATCTAGCTACTAACTATGGACCCGTAGGTCTGAAGTAAAGTACTCACACTTCATCGGAGGGGCTTGGATGATGATGTAGAAGCCCTCCATGATCAATGCCCCCTCCGGCGGAGCTTCGGAACAGGCCCCAAGATGGGATCTCGTGGATACAAAAAGTTGTGGCGGTGGAATTAGGTTTTCTGCTCCGTCCCCGATCGTTTGGGGGTACGTGGATATATATAGGAGGAAGAAGTGCGTCGGTGGAGCTTCGAGGGGCCCACGAGGTAGGGGCGCGCCCTAGGGGGGTGCCCTCCACCCTCGTGACCGCCTCGTGGCTTTCTTGACGGAGGGTCCAAGTCTCCTGGATCTTATCTGATGATAAAATCACGTTTCTGAAGGTTTCATTCCGTTTGGACTCCGTTTGATATTCCTTTTCTTCGAAACCCTAAAACAGGCAAAAAAACATCAATTCTGGGTTGGGCCTCCGGTTAATAGGTTACTCCCAAAAATTATATAGAAGTGGATAATAAAGCCCAGTAATGTCTAAAACAGTAGATAATATAGCATGGAGCAATCAAAAATTATAGATATGCTGGAGACGTATCAAGCAACGAGTTTTATTTTGTGGTTGTCGGAAAAACATCAAAGAAATGATAGCTCACAAATCGTGGCATCTAACGTAAGTGTATAACAGGGGTTTGGTCCTCTAACGGTCAAATAATTCTTCTGATTCTTCAAGTCGTCGGAGTCTTCAACTGGTGTAGCTTCAACTCTTCTAATGCATGGTCAAATCCTGTTTACTCTGAAATGGTCATCGGTTGTCCGATATCTTGTCCTGCTTGAAGCGGCTTCAGTTGATCCTCCGTGTGGTCAAAAGGGAAAAGGGTATATTCTAACTATTTGAGGTAAGAGAGGATATTCTATAAAATCAGAAAAGATAAGAAGTAAGGGATGTTTTTTGATAATAAGATTTTAGAGATTTCCTGTCCTGGGGCTTTCCGATTTCTAGGGTCACGTCCTACAGTCAACATGTGCTCTGATACCATATCTGTAGTGACCCGACCTCAGACGGTCAAGCCTCTGTGTATCTGTGCCATCCCTAGATCGCTATGCTGGCACACACAGTACATCAATGTATATATCAAAGTGCAATCACGTGTATAAATAACGTAAAACTGATATATATACCTCATAAGTCTCAGCGGAAACAAAACATTTGGGTGTGGAGTCCCATCACGCCATCGGCAAGTTGAGTGTAGACCGTAACCCTGTATCGTAACTCTGACTCATCGAAGAAATATCTGCAACATGATACGTTGCAGCCGTGTAGGTCAGTACATTGAATGTACCGGCAAGATCACAATAAGAGAAAACAAATGATAAACTATACTATATGCAATATGGCTTTGTGGCTCTGCATCTGAGTTTTGTTTGCATAAAAGCTAGTTTTATTTTCCCTACATCAAAGGAATTAACCGGAGTCTGTACTACGGAGTTTTCTATCATGACATGGTTCCGCCAACCTATGTCTCATAGCCCAAATCATCATAAGTTGCCCACAATTAAGTTATCAGTCCGGTGTTGAGAGTTCTGAGATAGATCCATGTCCAGAGGCTCAAGTTGTCCGTAACCGGGGACACGTATAATCGATTAGGTTTAAACCCTCTGCAGAGGTTTGTACACTTTACCCGCAAGATTCGATCCCTCTCTTTACATTCTCGCACTTCAGGGTGTTTGAGAACAAGATGACCGAAACATGGCCTTCTGAAGAGTTCCTCTGACCACTATCCGGTGCTCATCCAATCCTACCGTAGTTCTACATCTGCTAGCACCGTCCCAGCCAGAGTCACAACTAAGGTCAACCAAGCCAGAGCCCATAGTGACTTGCGGTTGCACAGGTAAGCTTCTGCGCATGAAGTATTCTTCCGTCTCTTTGAGTCTGGGTGAAGCTTTCCGCAAGATGTCATGGTCCTTCTCCATGCATCCCGGCCAACCACCGGTTTCTCCAAGGTGCCCGTCAACCGTCCTTCACCCAGTAGTGTGTATTGAATTCTTGTCTCGAGTCTCGAAATCTTGAGGAGTCCTGAAGATGCAGTCCTTGCTGGTGCCATCATGAAGTTGACGCCATTGACGTACTCATGCACTCATACCAAACCCCGTCTACTATAGCATAGCATTAAAACTATGTAACATCCCAGGTTTGGTAACAGTGGGATGGGGTTCTACCTCATGCATTCTACTCAACTACCAGATTCAATAACACTACTGGAGAGATTGTTGAAAGGGTGCTACTACATGCAAATAAACATAGGTATGGAAAACATGGTCAAAGTGAACTTGCCTGGTATTACTTGATGAAGATAACAACGCTCTCAGAATAATGACTTAGTAGAACTATTCGTCACTCCGTTGAAAATCCATATAATCAAACATAGCATTCATATAAGCAAACATACTAGCAAGCAATTCTAACCCTCATAATAAACCAACAAATAAATTGCAAAACAACAAGGGACACCAAATAAGAACAAAGGAAAACTACACACCAAAACAACTAAAGAAAACTCTAAGACATATCACAAAACAGTTTTGTCCTAACTAAAAACTTAACAACAATTAAAACACTAAACTAATAAATTAACAGAAAATACAAAGTAAAACAATTAAGTTAACAGAAGGTATTTTTCATAAACTTTTATTATCAAAAAGAAACACCTAAAAACCATTTTTTTTAAACTCTAGTTATGATTAAAAAAACAAGAAGAAGAAATAAACATTATATTTTTCTGTAAATAAAAGTTCACCCTCTATAACTACAGAAACAAATCTGAATTAAAATATAACAGAGGTTAAAAATTAATTTTAAAAATAATTAAAACAACAGAAAACAGCAGCAAGTTAAAAAATAACTGGCACAGTGTTGTTTTCATGAAAAACAAAATTAAAAAAATCCATTAATACCTAAATTAATCCTACTTCTAGGCAAGGTCAAAACAAAGCAGTGGCAAAAAGAATCGCCAAAAATTATTAATTCTAGCTCGTTTTATAGCAGAAATACTAATCTGACTAAAACCCATATAAAACAATTTTTAAAATTACAAACAATGCCGAAATTATTTTGTACAGAAACATTAAGAAATTTGCAGACTAGAGCAAAAAGAATCAATCAAAAACTCCAAATAACCTAAGAGATATAGAATTTATGAAACTGAAACTTTTCTGTTTTAAAAACAGAAACGAAAATATGGAAAAAAACAAATGGGCGCTATTGGGCCTACGGGGGGTGCGATCTGTAGCTACCAAATGCTCGGGCGAAACTTATAAATACGTACACGTGCGTTTATTTAATAGAGGACCGGGGAGCTAGTTCGATCTAAACCGAGGAACCAATCTACAAGGAAAACCGATCTAATTTTTTTTTTGCACTTAACGTTTCCAAAAAAATGGAGGGAGGCGCTCGTTGCTTACGGAGAGGAGCTCGTGTAGGCAGGGAAGTGGATGTCGTCGCGGGCGACGGCTCCGCTGACCGGCGGCGGAGACGGCGATGTCTAGTGGATGGGGAACTCCAGGGGGTCCGATTTTGCGTTGAAGGTGGAGGTTGGGGACGTCCAGGCGAGCGGGGCGACTCGAGAAGCTCCTGTGAACCGAGAGCTCCGACGACGGCGGACGACGTTGAGGACGAGGTTCCGGTGTTCCCTGGGCGGCGTGGTTATGTCAAATAGATGCACAATCTCGAGGGAAAGTAGAGTATGGAAGGAGGGGTCTCGGAAAGCTCACCGTCAGTCGGAGTCGAGCGATGAACTCTGCTTGGCCGACCTAGATTGGAACAACGAGGGCGTCGTCTAGAGGTGGTCTTGGGCGTGGGTTTTCAAAAGGGAAACGGGAGAGGATGGCCTCGGGTATTTATAGGACACGAGGCTTGGGGAAGGGGTGGAATCAGTGTAGGGTTCCCATGAAGATCGGGCGCGGCAGCGGCGTCCGGAGCCTGAACGCGTGGGGTTGTGCTCTTCCTAGAGAAGAAGAAAAGAGAGGTGGGGTATAGACACCAGGGAAAGAAAAAAATTAGGGAGGGAGGCGAGCGAGAGAGGTGCTGGCGGCGCTCTGGGAGTTCCTCCCGTGCGTGTGTGCGCTAGCCCTAGCGCTAGCTTGGGCTGGGCCGACCCGCGCGCCTGGCCTGGCCTTTTTTTAACAGCGAGAAGAAAAAAAAATAAACACAATATATAAAAAATAAAATATATAGGCATATTATATATATATATATTCAGAAAAAGATTTTCTAAAACATGAACATATTTTAAATGGCAAATAAATTCCACAAAATTTACATAAAGCAAATAGTGCTACTGTTGCACTAAAAATGCAAATAAAATTATTTGAAAATATCAAAATGATTTCAAATCCATTTTTCTCCATTTTTCTATTGTAGGGAATCATTTTATCCTTATTTCCAAATAATTTATTTTTGGAGAAAAATAATTTGAATAAAACCCAAATAACTCCTAAATGGTTTTGAATTTGAATTTCAAACCACTTCCAACTCTATTTCATATAATTTTAAGAAGTCATTTTATCTTCTCTCATGAAAATCATTGAGTTGGATAAAGCTTCTGAATTTGAAATATGTCCAAATGGAATTCAAATATTTTCAAAACCTTTTTTCCTTTCAAATGGAAGAAGTCATGTCATCTTCACTCTAGGGTTTTGTGTTTGAATTGAAATTGAATTCTTTGATATCAAAATGCAAAGTGAAAGTTTGGGAAAGTCATTTCATTCCCTCTCATTCAACTTTTCAAAAGGTTTCAAATTCCACTCAATTTCAATCAATCAATCACCCAAACAATCAAACAAACAATCAAAACTATTTATTTAATATAACATTCCAAAATTTAGAATTTTGGGATGTTACAAGAAACCCGACCATGTTTACAAACTTCACAAAGCTCTTTATGGTCTTAAACAAGCTCCTAGAACGTGGTATAAATGGTTGACCAAGTTCCTTATTGAAAAAGGCTTTGAGATTGGAAAACTTGATTCTACTCTCTTTACTAAAAGGTTAATGGTTAATTATTTGTGTGTCAAATTTATGTTGATGATATCATATTTGGTTTGACTAACCCTCATTTTAGTGAAAAGTTTGGAAGGCTAATGTCGGAGAAGTTTGAGAGGTCTATGATGAGTGAAATCAAGTTCTTTCTTGGTTTGCAAATCAAGCAAACTAACGAGGGTACCTTTGTTTCCCAAAAAAAGTATACCAAGGACTTATTCAAGAAGTTCAACATGCAAGAAAGCAAAGGTATGAAAACACCCATGCCTACTAGTGGACATCTTGACTTGACTAAGGATGGCAAACCGGTTGATCAAAAGGTTTACCGCTCCATGATTGGTTCATTTTTATATATATGTGCCTCCAGTCCTGATATAATGCTAAATGTGTGCATGTGTGCATGATATCAAGTGGCCCCTAAGGAATGTCATCTAAAGGCTGCGAAAAGGATAGTGAGATACTTAATTCATAAACCAAACTTTGGCATTTGGTATCCTAAGAGGTCCTCTTTTTATCTTGTTGGCTACTCCGATTCGTACTATGCCGGAGACAAGGTTGATAGAAAGTCCACTTCAGGTACTTCTCAATTTCTTGGTAGATCTCTTGTGTCTTGGTCCTCCAATAAACAAAACTCGGTATCCTTATCCACCACCGAAGCGGAATACATTGCCGCCGGTTCATGTTGTGCAATTGTGCTCAATTCCTTTGGATGACCCAAACTCTTGAAGATTATGGGATATATGTGAAACATGTTCCATTGCTTTGTGATATTGAAAGTGCTATTAAGATTGCTCACAATCCTGTGCAACATTATCGAACTAAGCATATTGATGTTCGTCATCATTTCATTTGAGATCATGTTGCTAAAGGGGACATTGATCTTAAGCATGTTCATACCGATAAGCAATTGGCGGATATATTCACCAAACCGCTGGATGAGAAAGTATTTTGCCGTTTGGGAGGTGAATTGAACATCATTGATGCATCAAACTTGGAGTAGAAACTCCATTTGGATACATGCAAGGCATGAGGATTTGACTAATCCTTGATATTTCTCTTATGATGATGATCATATGTCTTGGATCTATACTTTTACCCTTGCATGTCATCTAACCCTTGTAGGTACTTGGATGAATCCAAATCTATGAGATTGCAATGCACTCATATCTTGAGCAATCTCTACATCACCAAGTCTCTATAATATGGTGGTTGAAGACAAGGAAGCATGAAACCCTTCAACATATCCTTTGACAATTTCTATATATCAAATTTCATTTGGTATCAAATTTCATGATTTTCACTTTGGATACACAAGTGCTCTTCCTTGCAAGACTAACCCATGTAGGTAGATGAACTCAAACTACAAGTGGTGCTCCCAACTCTTGATGGGATACATCAACCTTGAGCACCCTACACAAGTTCAACTACAAGATCAACACCACCACCCAAGGTATGTCATTCCACCTTAGAGAAGCTTTATCCCAAGCCATGGGTCAAAGCAGCTCAACAAGATGTGAATACATCAAAATGCTTAAACGAAAAAGGGTAACCCCTTTTTGAGCTTAAACGATGAGTATGACCTATGATCAAGTGTTCTCACTTGACTCCTCAATCAATATACTCTAACATAGGTGACTTTGTCGCCGGCCCTCTCTAGATGATGTTCTCTAGTGTTTCTTTGATTTCTTGCATTTGTGCCTAGCATGTTTCCTTTTCACTTCATCTAGATTTCTTTTCTTTTTCTCTGTTATGTTCTGCATTCCCCGCATCCAATTCATTGTAAATCTTTCAGTTAATTCCCTGCAAATCTTTGTGAGATCTTATTTGCCTAGTGAGCTGAGACGACAAAACTCTTTCTTCAGTATTGAACTCGGTCTCACTGATTTATACACCCCGGCTAGACCGAACTACAATGATACATTGTAGATTGTTCATCGGTCCAACCGACAAGGACAAACCCAGTCTGACTAATATGCATGACCTCTGACACTGCCAACTCAGTGTCACCGATGAAAATGAATCGGCCTGCATATCTCTTCCAGCTGCACTCGATGATTTTTTTCCTCTACCAGTATTTTAAATTACATGTTGCTTTGTAATGTGACTCAAGGACCGAACCTACTTGACTCATGCTCCAGAAGATCCCTTCTTGGAAATTGGTGTCAAAGGGTGAGAGAGAGCACATCAAAGCTTGTCACATAAGGGAGAAAGCATGCCTTAAGCTTCTCCAGATGCTTATTATCCATAGAGGAGAGAAGTCACATGTCTTCAAGAGGGGAAAGACATGTTAGTATGTGTTATGATTGTTTTGCTCTGATTTTCTTTTCCCTATCTTCTCCCATTATCCAATATTTGATTCAGGGGGAGAAAGAGTTCATTACTAAGGGAAGAAAATCCTTGGAATTCATTGCATATCTTTATTTTTGGGGACATGTCAATATCCAAACAGAGTACTAAGTACTCACTCACTACATGTCTTCCAATCTTGGTACTTTTGTGGTTACTCATTGTGCTTTTCTTAGTAGGTGTTCTTGTGTTATATAACACTGTTTTCTCAAGTTCACCTCCTCCAAAGCTAGCTCAAGACTACAAGGTAAGTATATGCATCACATCCATGTGCATGACGATTTCTTGCTATTGTACATGTCTTTTGCAAGAAGAACTCATGAACATGTAAGTATATTTTCTGCACTTCACACCATTTGCTCTGATGCATATAGCCAAGATACATGTAACTCATTGCTTGCTCTGACATACTTATGCATTCACATGTTCTTATATCCTACATTTACATGATTGCATACATGTAGGGGGAGCCTATGCATGTTACATGTCCTTCCAAAGCTTTACTTGTTACACTTCATATATTTATCTGAAGCTTTGACGTATGTTGTCATCAATTACCAAAAAGGGGGAGATTGAAAGCACAAGTGCTCCCTGGGTGATTTTGGTAATTAATGTCAACATATCTCTTGTTGGACAAATATTTTTATCTAGTATATTTCAGAAAGTTCAACAAAGGCGTGGCATGGACAAGAGGATGTGGAAACCCTTCAAGATGCTAAGGACACATATTGGCAAAAGATCAAGACTCTACATTTTCATTTTAGTGATCCAAGATCACATTGAGTCAATAGGAAAATCCAATACTTTTAAAAGGGTATGAGGTGTTGCCTAATGGTTTACTTGCTCAAAGTGCTTAGTGATATGCTCCAAAGCCCTCAACCACTTTCCCAATTCCAAATATGTCCTAAACCTAAAGTCAAACTTGGCCCCACCGACTTGATTTATCCGGCGCCACCGAGTTCACTTGACATAGCCACTGCCAGAAACCCTAATCAGTTCAGTATCACTGATGGGCTCTCAGTCTCACCGAGATGGGCTTGCAATCTCTCTGTTGTCTGTTGCAATTATTTCGGTCTCACCGAGTTTGCTTGACCAACTCTTTGTTTGCTTATTAGCAAAATCGGTCTCATCGAGTTTGTGTAATCGGTCAAACCGAGTTGAGGTTTTACCCTAACCCTAGCACGTCGGTCCCATCGAGTTGATCATATCGGTCCCACCGCCTAACATTCACATTTTAAACCAGATCGGTCTCACCGAGTTTCACTATTCGGTCCCACCGAGTTTGGTAAATTGTGCGTAATGGTTAGATTTTGTGTGGAGGCTATATATACCCATCGACCACCTCTCCATTTGAGAGATAGCCATCAGAACATGCTGACACTTCCACCATTCATTTTCTGAGAGAGAACCACCTACTCATATTTTGAGACCAAGACATTCGAATCCAACCACAAGAATCTTGATCTCTAGCCTTCCCCAAGTTGCTTTCCACTCAAATCATCTTTCCATCATATCCAAATCTGTGAGAGACAGTTGAGTGTTGGGGAGACTATCATTTGAAGCACAAGAGCAAGGAGTTCATCATCAACGCACCATCTATTATTTTCTGGAGAGTGGTGTCTCCTAGATAGGTTAGGTGTCACTTGGGAGCCTCCGTCAAGATTGTGGAGTTGAACCAAGGAGTTTGTAAGGGCAAGGAGATCGCCTACTTCATGAAGATCTACCCAAGTGAGGCAAGTCCTTCATGGGCGATGGCCATGGTGGGATAGACAAGGTTGCTTCTTCATTGGCCCTTCGTGGCTGGAGCCCTCCATGGACTCGCGCAACCATTACCCTTCATGGTTTGAAGTCTCCATCAACGTGGATGTACGATAGCACCACCTATCGGAACCATGCCAAAAATCTCCATGTCTCCAATTGCGGTTGCACACTCCAATAACATCCCTTTACTTTCTTGCAATTTGCATGCTTTACTTTCCGCTGCTCATATACTCTTACCATGCTTGCTTGAAATGTATTGTGATTATTTAAACTTGTGTGAAAACTCCACCTTAACTTGAAGAACTTAAAAACTGCTACTTTTCTTTGTTGAGGGTCTAATCGCCCCCCTCTAGACACCTCGCCTTGATCCTTTCACATGCTAGGAATGGGAACGAATTACAACTGTACCGGTGTCCTGGCTCGTCCTTGAACATTTGGAATCTCGGTTTTTAAATCATCCAAAACTCACCAGAAAGTCATGAGGCACATATATGTCATGGTAAAAATATTGTCTAATTTTGGTGACGCTTTATTACAAACCTCTTACAAACCAGAGCTTCTCTCAAAGAAAGCCTCATGGTTCCAATAGGGAAACATGTTCCCCTTGTGCGCAAAACATAATCACTGCCTCTTTTCGCCTTGTATTTTCTTCTACATGCAACATGGAATGACAGGATTGGTTTTGAAAAGACCAAACCAAACTCATTCCATGCTAAAATTTAAACTTATTCCGGGTTGGTTTGGCCTTTTTATACACTAATTGACTTTTCTAGGCTTTTAATCTCCATAATTCAAATCTGAACTACAAATACATGCTTCAGTTCACCAAAATGGCTAGAAAAATTATACATGTGTCCGTGGGTGCATCTCTAGGTCCCATGCCAGGAATGGGAATGAATTACAACCGTACCGGCGGCCTAGCTCATCCTCAAACATTTGGAATCTCGGTTTTTAAATCCCCCAAAATCCAAAACTCACTAGAAATTCATCAAAGGTTGCATGGTGTCACGTCATTGCACATATATGTCAAAAAGATTTTCCAATTTGGGCCAAGCTTTATTACAAACCTTTAAAAACCGGATTCTGTCGCAAGAACCCTCGTGGTTTTGATAGGGAAACGTGTTCCCTTGAGGGCGAAACGATAATCGCTCCCTCTTCTAGCCCTGTATTTTCTTCTACACACAACACGGCACAACGGGAGATTCGCGCTGAACTTTGAAATTATTCAAGGTTCGTTTGACCTTTTTTATTCGTTAATTCAGTTTTCTAGGCATTTAATGTCCATAATTCAAATCCGAACTACAAATACATGCTCCAGTGCACCAAAATGACTAGAAAAAACGTACATGTTTCTTCAGGGTGCATGTTTAGGTCCCATGGAACGAATGGGAATGAATTTAACCGTCTCGGCGTCCTGGCTTGGCCAAAAACATTGCGAATCTCAGTTTTTAAATCTCTGTAAATCCAAAACTCACCAGGAAACCATGAAACTTGGCATGGTGTCACTACATGGCACATATATGTCATGGTAAAATAATTGTCCAATTTGGGCCAAGCTATATTACAAGCCTCTTACAAACCGAAGCTTCTCACAACCCTCATGGTTCTGGTAGGGAAACATGCCCCTCTTGTGGGCAAAACGATAATCGCTACCTCTTCTCACCTTTAATTTTGTTTTCTACATGCAACGTAGAATAATAGGAGTATCGTGTTGAAATTTGAAACGGTTCAGGGTTCTTTTGGCCATTATATATATTAATTAAGTTTTCTAGGCATTTAATGTAGTCAATATTTCAAATTTGAACTACAAGCACATGCTCCAGTGAAGCAAAATTGGTGGGAAATCATACATGTGTCCTTGGGTGCATGTTTAGGTCTCAATTAAGGAATGGGAATGAATTACAAACTTCTCGTCGTCCTGAAACATTGAGAATCTCGGTTTTTAAATCCCAGTAAATCGAAAACTCACACAAAAAACATGAAACTTGGCATGGTTTCATGACATGGCACATATATGTCGTGGTTAAAAATCATCCAGTTTGAGACAAGGCGCACACATTAATAGCCAACGAAGTCCTTGTCAAACAAATAGCTGACATGTTAATATTGCAAACAGTTGTATTATATGAACCGTGTGTTCCCGTAACCATTTAAGTGCAGCCACTACCTCTGCCAAAATTTAACCATACTCGGTGGCGTGCGTGCAACTGTTTGATTACAGGCGACGAGCGCGAGAGGTCCGTGGTGCAGGCTCGATGGGACGCATGCGAGCAGTCCGCCGCGCAGGTTCGACGGGACGCTTGCATCCTGTCTACCTCGCAGACTCAAAGGGACATGTGCAAGCAGCAAGACCGCCTAGGCTCACTGGGAAGCGAGCTCTTTGACCTCCATCCACCAGCCGCCCGCCTCGCTCACAACTTCTCCATTAATGGTTGCCGAGCCACTGTTTAACACGTGGTTAATTAAAGCACCTAGACGGATGGTGTTTGCTTGTGATCCCATGGCAGCATTTCCTTTGTTCGTGTTATCAACTCGTATTCCATCCTAATTTAAATTGCCACACATGGCAATGGATAATACAACGACAAATAAAATGGCAACAGATAATACGTCGAGGACGTCAACTCCGCCAGGGATGCGCTCAAGCCTGGCCACCACATTGTCAGGATCGAGGTTGACACGGCCGCCGTGGGCAATGATGAAGCTGCATGCTGCCTGTGTCTTGACTAAATCATAGAGGTCCTCTGCCCATTCCTTGTAGGGCATCAGGCTCTCGATGAACACTGGTGACGGCGGCTCTTCGGGTGGGTCATCGATTATGCTGCCAAGTAGCTCTAGATCTTTTGCACGGTGGATGGAAAACTGCTCATCACACCTCCTCTACAATATGTTGATTGTGTGCCCAAGGACTATCATGCCGATATCGCTGCCGATGGGTCGTGGTGCCTGCATCGGTCGATGAACCTCTTGCTCCCCGACCTACTCCAGCTCGTTCTTCTTGCCGAAGATGTAGCGCAGGTAGGGGTCGACGTCGAAGCTTTCGTCATTGCCTGGCATTCTTGGAATAACTAATGATAGATGGGTGAGGACTAGATCTGCGCAGAGTGTCGCAACGGTGCGTTGCCGCCTGGGTTATATGCAGCAAGCCATTAGCTGGTGGCGGGAAACCCACGAGGGAAGTGGCACGGATTTTACAATGCACCCATGTGGAGCGCGGGAAGCATTCGCTGGAGCGCGGGAAGACTAAGTTGAGCACACACACAACCCGAATACCATATGTGGTGCCACGTGTTATTTATCACACACGTGTTAACATAAGGAAACCTATGTGTAACTTACTAATCATCGCACACGAGTACTCGCAGATGCATCGTGTGTGATACTCCTAGCCATGGCAAGCAACTAGTTTGCATTTTTCAAAGTTTTTTGTACGAACCGAGTCGCACATGAACTAACTATAGTAACCGTCTGTGTTATAATTTCTCATCACAAATAGTTCATCCGAGTGGGTTGTTTGCTGCGTATCACACACAACTTATTTACACGAATCATTTGTGTTCTTTTGGCTCATAGCAAATAGTTCATCTATGTGAACTGTATGTCGCATATCACACACATCTTGTTAAATTGAACCATTTATGTTCTCTTCCCTAATTGAAAATAGTTCGTCCGAGTGAACCATATGCCCCAGCCTCACATCGCATCTTCAAGAAGTTCGCTCGTGAAGTAAACACAGCTTCTCGAGGCTTGAGGGCATGCGTCGCCTCAAGTGGTCATGATGCACCATCACCATTGACTCCAAGGACCACCTCAAGTGCTCCACCGCCTCAGGCACGTTCCCCATGCTTTGCAGGCCCATCATCAACAACGTCCTAGTCACCAAGACCCTCGTCGATGGTGGTGCGGGGCCCGATGTCCTCTCTGTCGAGACATTTGAGATGCTCCAAGTGCCTTATGATCAACTTCTGCCCACTAAACCCTTCTTAGGGGTGACTGATGGCTCCACCATACCCCTGGGGCATGATAACCCACAAGTATAGGGGATCACAACAGTTTTCGATGGTAGAGTATTCAACCAAAATTTATAAATTTGACACAAGGGGTGCCAAAGAATATTTGAAGGTATTAGTAGCTGAGTTGTCAATTCAACCACACCTGGATATTAATTATCTGCAACAAGTAATCACTAGCAAAGTAATATGATATTTTTGATAGTAGTGGTAGCAGTAATAGTAATGGTAACAGTGATAGCAGTAATTTTCTAACAAGTGCAACAGTAACGATACCAGTAGTAACTTAAAAAGAACAATATAAGATAAATTCGTAGGCATTAGATCGGTGACTTGTTGGATGATATTCATCATGAGACAGTTATAACCTAGGGCGATACAGCACTAGCTCTAGTTCATCAATATAATGTAGGCATGTATTCTATAAATAGTCATACGTGCTTATGGAAAGAACTTGCATGACATCTTTTGTCCTACCCTCCCGTAGCAGCGGGGTCCATATTGGAAACTAAGGGATATTAAGGCCTCCTTTTAATAGAGAACCGGAACAAATCATTAACACATACTGAATACATGAACTCCTCAAACTACAGTCATCACCTGGAGAAGTCCCAGTTTCTGTCACTTCGGGGTTGACGGATCATAACACGTAGTAGGTGACTATAACTTGCAAGATCAGATCTAGAACATGGATATAATGGTGATAACATAAATGGTTCTGATCTGAAATCATGGCACCCGGGCCCAAACTGACAAGCATTAAGCATGGCAAAGTCATAGCAACATCATTCTTTGAACATAGTGGATACTAGGGATCAAGCCCTAACAAAACTAACTCGAATACATGATGAATCTCATCCAACTCCTCACCGACCAGTGAGCCTATGAAGGAATTACTGACTCCCGGTGGGGAGTATCACAGAATTGGTGATGGAGAAGGGTTAGTGATGACGAAGAACGAAGATCCCCCTCTCCGAAGCCCTGAACGGACTCCAGATCTGGCCTCTCGATGAATAACAGGAGGTGACGGCGGCTCCATCTCGTGGATCGCAATAATTCTTTCTCCCTGATATTTTTCTAGAAAAATAGGTATTTATGGAGTTGGAATCAGGGTCTGCAGGGGCACCAGGAGGGGACAAGGCTTCTGGCCGCGCTAGGAGGGGGGCACCCTGGCGGGTTGTGCCTACCCAGGTGCCCCACTCTGGTGGTTCTTGGCTCCAGAAATTCTCCTTGTTTGTATAAAAATTCCTCGCAAAGTTTCGTTCCATTCCGAGAACTTTTATTTCTGCACAAAAACAACACCATGGTAGTTCTGCTGAAAACAGCGTCAGTCCGAGGTTAGTTTCATTCAAATCATGCAAATTTGAGTCCAAAACAAGAGGAAAAGTATTTGGAAAGGTAGATACGTTGGAGACGTATCAACTCTCCCAAGCTTAAACTTTTGTTTGTCCTCGAGCAATTCAGTTAATAAACTGAAAGTGAAAAAGAAAAACTTTTATGAACTCTTTTGCTCTTGTTTATATAAATAAGCTTAAACAACACCCAGGTTTTCAGCCAACATTATAACTAACCATGCCGACAATAACTCTTAAAGATTATATTATCTCATATCAATGACATAATTAGCTAGCGAGCAATAATAAGATATCCCAAACGACAACACCTTGTCAAAACAACCATGATATAACATGACAATAGTGGTATCTCGCTAACCCTTTCTGAGACCGCAAAACATAAATGCAGAGCACCTCCAAAGTCCAAGCAGCGACTAAAAATTGTAATTCATTGTAGAAAAGATATAGTCATGGTGCACCCAGCATTAGCTACACACAATGTATAAGTCATGACAACTATGCTCTCAGGTTCTAGCGCTTGTTTTAGAAGGTGATGAAACAACTTAAAAGTAAATAGATAGTCCCTTCGCAGAGGGAAGCAGTGATTTGCAGAGGTGCCAGAGCTCAAGTTTTTAAAACGGAGATAAATGATATTTTGAGACATGCACCCTTCTCATTTACTTCACGACTATCAGTTATCAACATCTTCCATGCTAAGCACACTAGTGGAGGTTCCCAAGTGATAAAAGTAAATGTTTACTCCCCCTCCACCAACAATCACATTCCACGGCTTGTCCGAAACAATGGGTGCCGTCCAAACCAACAACAGTCTCGGGGGAGTTTTGTTTAATTATTTGCATTATTGAGTTCGGGACTGGGAATCCCTATTACCGCCCTTTTCCCCTGCAACGGTGAGTGAATAAACACTCGATCTGAAAATAACCTGCTTAGGATGGAAGATACCGTCCTCCTCCGGTCGTTCCATGAACGATCCAGGCACACAAAAAGGATATATTTTTTATAAGTTTTTAGAGGTGGCACATGCAAATTTACTTAGGATGGCAGGGTAATACCACATATAGGTAGGTATGGTGGACTCATCTGAAATAACTTTTGGATTCAAGGTTTTTGATGTACAAGCAGAATCCCCACTTACTACAGGCGAAGGCCAGCAATTAGATTGAGAAGCGGCCAGCCAGAGAGCAACAATGGTCATAAACATGCATTATGCATAAGTAACATTGGACACTATCATGAGTAGGATATGAACACCATGAACATAAATGTCATAGAGGCTATGTTGGTTTTGATTCAACTACATGCATGAACATGTGCCAAGTCAAGCCACTCGAACATTCAGAGGAGGATACCATATCATCATACTACATAACAATCATTTTAACACAATGTTGATATCCAAAATAAATCATTATCCACTCCCAGCTACTTATGCATGGCATGAGAAACTATAATCTCTAATTGTCATTGCAAACATGTTTAATCATAATGGGCTGAATCATGGATACTAGGTTAAACATATTTACATAAACAGAATAAGTCGAGTTCATACCAGTTTCTCTCTGCCACGGACAGTTCACCGAATGTCGTCATTATTGCCTTTCACTTGCACGGCCGAATGATATGAAAAATAATAATAGTGCAAGAGTACCGTGGACTAAGCTGGAATCTGCAAACATTTTATTCAACAAGAGAAGACAAGGTAAAATGGTCTCTTTATTAGATCAACAGGTATTCATATGAGAGCCACTCAACATTTTCATCGTGGTCTTTTCCTTGGTACAACTCAAATAAAAAGAAAAAAAGAAATTGAGAGAAACACATTGAATTTTTTTGGAGTTTTTGGTTTCCTTGAACAAGCAAATAAAAAAAGGGAAAAGCAAAAACAAGAAAAACTATTTACACGGGAAAGCTCCCAACAAGCAAAAGAAGAACAAGGAAATCTTTCTGGATTTTCTTTTTAATATTACTACTAAGCATGCATAGAAAGTAAATTAGCTACAACTATTTTTTTGTTTTTTCTAAAGTTTTTCAAACACACAAGAAGAAAGCAAGAAAAATAACCTAAGCATGGATGATACAATGAAAAAGGGTGAACACTGATAAGATGAATAAGTGGACATGAATGTAATATCGGTGAGAATCACGTACTCCCCCAAGCTTAGGATTTCGGCCTAACTTGGTAGTCGATCAGAAGCCTAGATGGTAGTAGTGGCGTGGTAGGTCACGGAGTCTCTCGGTGTAGATGCCTCGGCCTGCCGTGCTACCTCCACTTCTGCATTGTGAGCTCGAGCCTCGCTCTCAAGAACAAAATATCTTCCTTTTCTATGATAGTCAAAAAGACCAGGCGCAGGCAAATATGTGTGCACAACAGATTTTTGGTTAAACAATAGATTATAAGTGAAGTTATCAATTTTTACTTTAAGGATCTTATCATCTTTTAACGTGTCAAATTCCAAATATTGCGTGGGTAGGATAGGGTGAAAGGGAAAAGGTGCAACACCTAGCCCTTGTGCTAAACGTGTGGCATAAATTCCACCATAGAACCAGCCACTGTTAGCGTTCTGCTGAAGTCTGCATGCAACAATCGCTCCAAGGTTATAATTCCTTTCACCGGTGAGAGCGGTGTGTATGAGGATCAAGTCTGGAGCACAAAGTGTACTACAGTCTTGCTTGCCTACAATACATTTCCCGTTAAATAATGCAAAGTACTGAATTGTGGGAAAATGAATGCTCTTTATTCTGCCTTGTGTCACTCCCCTCGTCGCACCGTGGCAAATGCTAGTCAAGAAAGATTGGTATTCAGCCCTTGGCGGTTCATCAAGCGAACCCTTGAATGGGAGTTTGAAGTGGTAAGCAAAATTTTCTAGTGAGATGGTAAATGGATTATCATAAAGCATAAACGACACCCTAGGCACACATGGATGGAATTTAAATCCTTTGACAAACGATTCAGTAAGAATGTGCGGTTGTTCTCACTTATCTGAAATGTGGGGACCGAGACCGGAATTGTGAACATATTGCTCAAATTCCTCCTTAATGCCCACATGCATCATATACTCATCGCAAGGCCATAAGCATGTTTTGGTGGCGGCATCTCGTGTGGAACTTTCACTCGGTTCAACATATGACCAGCGAGCGGAGCTGTCACTAGAAGATGCCCCCAAGGATCGCCTCCTTGAAGAACTCCTTCCTCAAAGGTTCATCGTGTTCACGAACAATTTTCTGAAAATTTTTGAGTGACAAAAATTTATCAACAAAACTTTATGAGATTGATAGCAACTACTCATAGGGATAGATAGAGGCCATAGCAAGCATTCAAACTACTTATAAATCTAAGAATTCAACATGCAAGCTCATCTATAGTAGCACCAAGAGTAGCTAATTATTGAAAATATAAACCACTAAAACAAAAACTAATTGGACAAACGGTGGAGTCACATACCAAGCAATAGTCCCCCGAAACAGTTTCGGAAACGGAGCTTCGAGCAAAGAGATCGAAATCCGCGGGTTTGAGAGCAAGAACACGGGAGAGAGAGCAATGGAGATTTTTTCTGGAGGTAAGTGATGATGTGTGACGCCCCGAGACCGACGCTCCAGATGCCTTCCAGTTGCCTTCCATGTTTTGCGTGTTAGCCGTGTGTTTTATTTGTTTGTTGCATTTCATCATGTCATCATCTGCATTGCATCCTCATGTTTTCAAAACTTGCATCCGTCCGGGTCTTCGAGTTCTCCCCATTGTCCGCTCTGAGCTCAGACACACTAGCATGCGCCCGCTACACCTCCAAAATGTTATTTTATAAGTGGCCGGGAAAATGTTCTTGGAATGGGATGAAAGTTGGTGTGCGGTGTTCTTGTGTTGTAGGTAGACCGCCTGCCAAGTTTCATCGCATTCAGAGTCCGTTTGATGCCCCAACGGATAACTATAGCGGCACTGCTGCCGGGCTAACGTCGGACGTTTCCGGTCTCCGAAAACTGCTGTCGGGCCTCTCTTTCTCTTCTCTTCTCTCAGCCCAAGGCCTTCTTTGCACATCCCACTAGCCCCACCTAGGCCCGCTTGTCTTTGTCGACCTCTCTCAGACCCCCTCGCGTGCGCATCCGAAACTTCCCCGAACCCGAATCGGGCTGTCGTTACCGATGTGTCTGGATCATCCCCTAACATCCCGAAAACACCTTTGTTTTATAATTTGGACTCCCTAAGCCTATTTATTCTCGATCGCCCGATTACGATCAGATGGACCAAGTTAATCCCTACCCTAATCCCCTACCTATTTAAACAGACCAACCATGAATTCTATGGGATTTGTCCCTGCCGCCGCCGCACTCATCTCCCACCTTGGGATCCATCTCCATCCAATCGTCATCTTCCTCATGTTCTCCCCGATCCAAAAATCATCGAGACCAACCACGCCGAACCATATCAAACACCCTCCAAATCCAACGCATAGCAGCCAGCCGCAGTGCCTCCCTGCTCGACCCTATCCTCGAGGACGCACCCGAGCTCCATTCTCTCGAGCCATGGGACCTCTACGACAAGGTACCCGAGTTCCGTGCCTGCTGCCCACCAAAACAAGCGGGAGCTCTTCCATGGCGCCTCCTTCCCCTTTTCCCTGCTGCAGGACCCCGTCGCCCCTCTACTTTCCTTCTCCTTCGCACGAGCTCCCTCCCGTCTCTCAGATCTCCCTCACCTCTGCAGGAGCTCGTCAACCGCTCTCATGGCACCATCGCCCGAGTTCACCGAGCCTCCAGGAGCCCGCATCAAGTCCCACAACATTCGAGCCGACCCTGAGCTCCGTCTGCGCCGTCATTGCCCGGAACCAGCGCCGGCCAGCCGGATCCGCCCCGTCCCCACCTCGCCGGCCTTCCCTACAGCCTGCCACTGCTCCCCTTCATGTCCTGCGCCGCCACGCTGCCACGGCCGGGTTGACCTTCGGTCATCGCCAGGAGAGGACGACCGCATGAGCTCGCTCGCTCCCGTTCTCCTCATGGGCCACGCACAGGCCCAATGTGCCCAAGTCGGCCTCCTTTGTAGATGGGCCAAGGCCCGCTGCGTGAGCCTCCAGCGCCCACGTTCCTATCGGTCCAGTCAGTTTCGGCCTGCTACATTTTTTCCATGTTCTATGGATTTCCTAATTTCCAGGGAATTGGCAGTTTTACAAAAAAGCCCTTCAAGTCCATGCATTTAATAACTAAATAACCATGCACCATATGTAAAAACTTCAAATATGAAAAATGCTTAGAGTTGCATCTAGATTCATAATATCCAGCTTTCATCCATGTTTAAAATGTTGTTTTCATTAATTTCCATAAAGAGCATGTTAAAATGATTTAATTCATAACTAATTAACCGTAGCTCGGATTTAAATAAAATTTATATGCAAATTGGGTAGAAAAATGCCTAGTTTAACATGGTGCACTCTTCTTGCATGTTTAACAACTCTAAAATATGGTTTAGGGCAGAACAATAGCAAATTCATAATATGCATATGGGGATTTTTCCGGAATTGTTGCTTGTTGTTTCCGGCCTCATTTAAACTTGCCCAAATAGTTAGTTTACTTATGTTTCACCTCCTTCCATGTTTAACATATTTAATATTGTTGAGTACCTAACCGGGAGTGAACTAAATAATTGAATGTGGTGTTTCGTCAACATGCATCTTGTTACATGTTGAGCTCCACTTAACTTGTAGTCTTGTTTGTGCACCTTGCCATGCCATGCATATTTAAACCGGACATGCATCATCCTTGGTTGTGCATCATCCCATGTTTATGCTTGTGTGTTTACCATGTTGCTTGCTTCTTTCCAGTATGCTTCTCTCGTTAGCTTTGGTTTCGTTCCGGAGTTGTGAGGATTCATTCGACTATGTTCGTTTGTCTTCTTCATGGACTCGTTCTTCTTCCTTGCAGGATCTCAGGCAAGATGACCATTACCCTCGATATCACTTCTATCTTTGCTTTCTAGTTGTTTGTTCTATAACTATGTCGCGCTACCTACCACTTGTTTATCATGCCTCCCATATTACCATGTCAAGCCTCTAACCCACCTTCCTACCAAACCGTTGTTTGGCTATGTTACCGCTTTGCTTAGCCCCTCTTATAGCGTTGTTAGTTGTAGGGTGAAGTTGAAGTTTGTTCCATGTTGGAACATGTTTATGTTGGGATATCACATTATCTCTTATTTAATTAATGCATCTATATACTTGGTAAAGGGTGGAAGGCTCGGCCTTATGCTTGGTGTTTTGTTCCACTATTGCCGCCTTAGTTTCCGTCATATCGGTGTTATGTTCCTTGATTTTGCGTCCCTTACGCGGTTGGGGTTATGGGACCCCCTTGACAGTTCGCTTCGAATAAAACTCCTCCAGCAAAGCCCAACCTTGGTTTTACATTTGCCTAACAACCTATAACTTCCCCTTGGGTTCTGCAGACCCGAGGGCCATCTTTATTTTAAAAACCCCTGGGCTAGTGCTCCTTTGAGTGTTGGTCCGAAATGAGTAGACTGCAGGGCCACCTCGGGGAAACTTGAGGGTTGGTTTTACTCGTAGGATGTCTCATTCGGTGTGCCCTAAGAACGAGATATGTGTAGCTCCTATCGGGATTTGTCGGCACAGTCGGGCAGTCTTGCTGGTCTTGTTTTACCATTGTCGAAATGTCTTGTAACCGGGATTCCGAGACTGATCGGGTCTTTCCAGGAGAAGGAATATCCTTCGTTGACCGTGAGAGCTTGTGATGGGCTAAGTTGGGACACCCCTGAAGGGTATAAACTTTTGAGAGCCGTGCCCGTGGTTATGTTGCAGATGGGAATTTGTTAGTATCCAGTTGTAGAGAACATGACACTTGACTTAATTAAAATGAATCAACCGCGTGTGTAGCCGTGATGGTCTCTTTTTGGCGGAGTCCAGGAAGTGAACACGGTTTGGGTTATGTTTGAATGTAAGTAGTTTCAGGATCACTTCTTGATCACTTCTAGATTCACGGCCGTTGCGTAGCTTCTCATCTTACTCTTACTTGTGAATGTTAGCCACCATACTTGCTTAGCGCTTGCTGCAGCTCCACCTCATTACCTTATCCTACCCATAAGCTTAAATAGTCTTGATCTCGCGGGTTTTGAGATTGCTGAGTCCTTGTGACTCACAGTTACTACCAAAATAGTTGCAGGTGCCGATGATACCAGTGCAGGTGATGCTACCGAACTCAAGTGGGAGTTCGATGAGGATCTTGGTCATTCTTGTGTGCCTTTTCCGGATGACCAGTAGTGGTGCCCAGTTGGGACGATCCAGGATCTAGCATTTGGGGTTATATTCCTTTTATTCAGATTTGACCGTAGTCGGTCTATGTGTGTATTTTGGATGATGTATGAATTATTTAAGTATTCTGTGAAGTGGCGATTGTAAGCTAACTCTATTTATCCCTTTCTTGTTCATTACATGGGATTGTGTGAAGATTACCCCTCTTGCAACAAAACCACTATGCGGTTATGCCTCTAAGTCGTGCCTCAACACGTGGGAGATATAGCCGCATCTTGGGTGTTCCAAGTTTGTAATCAGAGCCATCCCTGACTTAGGAGCCCCCTGCTTGATCGAATCGTTGACTTTGTTGAGACTAGAACAAAAATGTTTTGAGTCTTAGGATTATGTATATCAGAGAGTAGGATTCTTTTTACTCATTAGTCCCTTCATCGCTTTGGTGAGTGTCGGTGGAACGACACCTATGGGATCACAAGAATCCCTACTGTGGTTAGCGGGGCGCGGGGTCGTGAGAAGAGCGGATCTAACAGGTAGCACACAGTTCGTTTATCCAGGTTCGGGCCGCGAGGATGCATAAAACCCTACTCCTGCTTTGGTGGATTGTATATATGTGTTCTTGAGCTAGCTATGGGGCGTGAGGAGCTCCAAAAAGCCGAATCCTTCTCCTGGTCTCCTCGGGCCTCCTTTTATAGAAAAAAGGGGTTGCCACAGTGGCACACAGGAGGTGGAAAGGGTACAGTGATGCGAGGTTATCCCTCGCATTACATGACAAGGTGCATTTAATGTGTCTTGCTTAGGTGTCCTTGCTTTATCGGGGACGGGGGAGAGATCTGTCTCGTCTGTCGCTGCTCCTTCTTGCGTCGACACGTGCCCTGGCCAGCGATGCCTGAGATGCCATGTAGGTAGGCAGGCAGCTGAGGTGGCGCAGTGGTGGGTCTTCACGAAGATCTACATGCCGCCACGCAGGTGCCTGCCCAGCTGGTTGGGTCGGCAGCTGCATGCATGCGGTGCTGGAGGTTTAGTCGGCGTGGGCCTGATGGTGGCCCCACGGGTGTCCTCAGGAAGGGCCTTGCCGCGGCCCCGGCAAGGGTCTTGCCGAGGCGCCTGCTGTCATCCCCGGCAAGGCGCTTGCCGGGGGCCTTGTGGTCTTCCTCGGCTGGGATCCCACCAAGGGTTGTCGTTTGCTCCGTAGGCGCGCGACGAGTCGCCGCGGCAAGGGTCTTGCCAGGGCTGCTAGAACTGTCTCCCGGCAAGGATCTTGCTGGGGGAGTCCGCTTCATCCCCTTTGCTCTTCGTGGTCTTGGCCTTGGCGTCATAGTTCTCTTCAGCTTCGTCTAACCCTGGCTCACCTCCCTTGCCTTGCTTGGTGTGGTGGTGCCCGTGGCTCAGACTGCCTGTGCACAGTTATAGGGGTACAAAAAGTGTACCCCTCTTTTTGTACACCGACAGGAGCCTCCCGGCCTGGGCCACACATAAGCGCAATGCGTTGTTGGGCTAGGCCCAAAAACGGTGCGTGGGCAGGCGGGGCGGTTTTTACCACGGTAAGATTCTTCGCGCGCTGCGCTTCCCACGACTCCCGCGCGTGGCGCGGTGTGGGGAGGTGCGTGTGACGTGGGAAGCATGCGTGGGGTTGGTTCCCGTAGGCATGCGTCACATCGTAGTAAAGGGGCGGTTCGCGCCTTCCCCATAAACGGAGGGAGGCGTGGAGGCGCGGCCCATTTACTGAATGGGGTTGAGGCGCGGTCTTCAAGGCGTCCACTCCCCACGATCATGGGGTGGGGAGTGGTCGTCTCACCCATCCCCTCGGTTCTGCATGTCCGCCACGTGTCTCCCATGCGCCTAGGGTGGCAAACGGTGGAGGCGGGAAACCGGGCCGTCACTGGTTGGGGCGGTAGGTTGGCCCTGGCTCCCTGCGCCTTTCGTATCTTGATTGGCCGAGTGGGGCAGCCGAGCCCCAACCCACATCCTTTATAAAGAGCGGGAGGGGGGGATGGCGTCCCGCATTCTTTCATCTTCTTCTTCCTTCAGCTTCTGCTCCTCCCTTCCATCCGTCATGGAGAGAGGGAATCCCGGTCCTTCAACAGTGGCGGCGAGGGTCGACGCTTGACAACGCGTCCCTCCTTCCCCTGCGCACTACTAGGAAAAGGGCTATAGATGGAATTACACTAATGGCGCACCAGACATGTGGTGCGCCATTACTATATACTAATGGCGCACCATGTGTTGGTGCGCCATTAGTGTCCAATACTAATGGCGCACCACATCCACGGTGCGCCATTAGTAAAAAAAATAATTTTTTTTTCAAAACTACTAATGGCGCACCGTGGGAGTGGTGCGCCATTACTAGTTGAACTAGTAATGGCGCACCACTCCCACGGTGCGCCATTAGTAACTTGGCCACCACTTCCACCGAATGCACCCCCCCTGGACCGCCTTTTCAGTTTTAAAAAAAAACAAAAAATGATGGAAATGTCAAAAAAATAAAAGAAAATAAGTTTCCCATGTGATATGTGGTCTAGTTGTTGTGAAAATTTACAAATATGAATTTCGACTTTATTTGCGAAATCTCTCGAGAATTTGTAAAATGGGCATAACTTTTGCGTACGAACTCGGATGAAAAAGTTTTTTATATGAAAAATCATCTACTAATGGCGCACCTATCCGTTTAAACATTTTCAAAATCCTTGAAAACCTAACAGAAAAAAAGATACGGGGCTTTTAAGATCTGGAGAGGCAAAAAAATTCAGAAAAATTCAAACTTACTAATGGCGCACCTACCCATGGTGCGCCATTACTATCTTCCCGCCTTCAAAATTCAAAATAAGTCAAAAAAATAAAAATAAAAAGTTACTAATGGCGCACCTGCCCATGGTGCGCCATTAGTATCTTCCCGCCTTCAAAATTCAAAATAAATAAAAAATAAAAAAAAGTTAGTAATGGCGCACCTGCCCGCGGTGCGCCATTACTATGCCGTATATATGGCTGGGCCTGGTCCTCTCCTCCTTACCTCTTCATTCTTCTCCTCCACTCCACCTCTCCTCCACTCCATCTTCCCTTATCTCCTCCACCATACTACCCTCCTCCTCTCCGGCGACCAACTCCTCCTCCTCTCCGGCGACCTCCTCCTCCCTCCTCTCCTCCCCTCCCCTCCCCTCACGGTTTCTCCTCCCTCCTCTCCGGTGAGATCCTCCTCCCTCCTCTCCGGTGAGCTCCTCCTCCCTCCTCTCCTCCCATCCCCTCATGGTTTCTCCTTCCTCCTCTCCGATGCTCCGGTGAACTCCTCTCCGGCGACCTCCTCCTCCTCTCCGGCGAACTCCTCCTCCTCTCTGGCGATGTAGGCGAGCGCCTCTCCGGTGACCTCCTCCTCCTCTCTGGCGAACTCCTCTCCGGCAAAAGAACACGGCAAAAGAACGTACAAGATCCAAAAACAGGAACAAAATTTGAAATAATATCGTGCCAAAAAACGAGCAAAAAATGGGCAAAAAAATCATGATCCAGATCCAAATTCAAAATTCAAAAATAGCAATGGCGCACGGTGGGGGTTAGATGGTGCGCCACTACTATTTTCCCGCCTTCAAAATTCAAAAATACTAATGGCGCACCAATGGCCTATACTAATGGCGGACCAGTGGCCTATACTAATGGCGCACCGTGGCCTATACTAATGGCGCACCAGTGGTGCGCCATTAGTGTACCAGATACTAATGGCGCACCAGTGGTGCGCCATTAGTAAAAAATACTAGTGGCGTGATACTAATGGCGCACCAGTGATGCGCCATTAGTAGGCAAAACTGGTGCGCCATTAGTAGCCCTTTTCCTAGTAGTGGCGCCTGTGGTGGCAGAGCCAGCCGTGAGGGGAAGGGGGAGGGGGCGAGGCCGTGGGCGAGGCCGGGGCGCTCGGGGAAGAGGAGGACGGGGCGGTGCGCCGGCCTCACCTCCACCAGCAGCCCCTCCTCCAATGGAGGGCCATGTTGGGGATGACCCTTGTGAGTTCTTCGTCAGGCTGTGCCGGCCGCCGCGCCGTCGCCTTCGTCTCCCGACTCCATTTGCGCGGGAGATGGAGCTGGATCCGCCAAAATCGTTGCGGCTGCACATGAGGGGCTGCGGGATCAGCGGCACGTGGGTCCGCGTCGACTTCCCTGCCCCTCACGTGATGTATCTTCATCGGGGATGGAAGACGTTTTCTCATATCCACCGCTTGACGGACGGGCTCACTCCATTTTAAGCTGATTGAGGGTGGCCTTCTCTCCGTCAAGGTCTTCGGGTGCTTTGGGACCCGTGCAAGGTGCTGCGTGGAGAGCTCTTCTGATAGTGAAGACTCCTCCTCGGGCGGGAGTGATGAGGAGGACAGCGGCAGCGACGACGAGGGTAGTAGGCGGCAGGATGACGGGTCCGATTAGGTGTCGGGTGCCGCTCCGTGCAGCACCGGCGACCCCATCATCCGCGTCGCCGGCTCCCTGAACTTCTCGGGGTCGTCTCCTTGGGCGGTTGGCATTCGGAGGCTGCTGAAGAGGAAGAGGACGGGCGGCAAGGCCGTCAAGTCGGAGTACGCGGGCACCGACGCCTTCGACGCATGCTGACGTCCTGCCGCCTCGTCTTCGAGCTCTACTTCCGGCGCCGTCATCACCATCCAGCCTTTGGACGGCCACCAAGATGTTCTCTTGGTGTCTTCTGCCATCCGTAGCTCGCCTAGGCGCTCCTTTTGTCCCTTTCTCCTCCTTGACCCGCCTCCTAAGGAGAGGGACAAGAAAGGGATTATGGGCACCTTATCTCTTTTTAGTTTGTAAGCCTTCGAGCCTTTGTTGAATTTAAAACTTGTAATCCCATCATTCATGTTTTTCATTCCCTATGGATTGTACCTGAGTGGAATGTTTTTTTAATGACAAAGGGATGCTTGCCGGGTCATTTGTTTGTGGGTGGAACCCACGACAAGGAGTGAATCCTTGATATCTTCAAGATAAACATTTCTTTGCCCGGCAACAGGCCTTGCCGTCTCCCCACTTCGCTCGACCTTCCTCACGCCTTCGGCGGAGGCAGGGATGAGGCGGGTTTAGGCTCCTTGTTTCATCCTTTCGCTACTGCGACTATGACCAAAGTTGGCCCCAGGAACGAGCCCTAGGGCCTAGAGTCATGGGAGCAAGGTAGCTTAGGGGAAAACGAGGTTTCACATACCTCAGTCCATAATGGAATGCATGATAAGGGATGAAGAACTTATCTGAAGCTGCAGTCCCCGGCAACCCTGGTTCGCCGTGGGTGAATCTTTGCTCTTGCGGCCCCCGGCAATACTGGCTTGCCGGGGGCTAGATGCTGGTCTGTTCCTCTTTTTTTCTCCAAGTGGTTCGGCACGGATATCTGTGTGTCCTGTGAACCAAAGCAGACAAAAGAAAGACAAAGAGACGCACACTCGACCTCTAAGCTAGGGGTTAGTCGCTGCTAAGCACTATCAACCCTAACCAAGGACGAGACTCGACCTAGCATGCATGCTATAACTTAGGGCGCCATCGCTTCATTTACTTATGCTCAGGGTCTGCGCCTGGCTTTGTACAACGGGTTACATGCGTCATTGGCAAGGCTCGTACAAAAGGTGGCTTGCCGGGGGGCCCGGCAAGCCGCGCCTCACGGGTAAAACTTGCGAAGATGCTCAATGTTCCAGGAGTTACTCACCGGAACGGCATCTTCGGTCTCCAGGCGGACTGCGCCGGGCCTGGTGACTCGTATTACCCGATAAGGGCCTTCCCACTTTGGCGTCAACTTGTTGGAATTCTTGGCCGATTGAACGCGCTGAAGAACAAGGTCGCCTTCCTCAAAGCTTCGGGCATGAACCTTGCGGCTATGGTAGCGGCGCAAGGCTTGCTGGTAGCGCGCTACTCTCACAGCCTCCCGAAGACGATCTTCCTCAAGGAGCGTTGCGTCATCTTGCCGCAATTGCTCTTGCTCAAGCTCGTCATAAGCGAGTACTCGAGGTGACCCGTATATGAGTTCCGTGGGGAGAACTGCTTCTGCCCCGTATACCAGGGCAAAGGGTGTCTGGCCGGTGGCTCGATTTGGTGTCGTTCTGATTGACAAAAGAACCGCCGGCAATTCATCAATCCAGCGCCTTCCACTCTTGCGCAGTCTGTCAAAGGTTTTTGTCCTTAGGCCTCGCAGTACTTCAGCATTTGCGCTCATAGCTTGACCATTGCTTCATGGGTGAGCAACGGAAGCGAAACAGACCTTGCTGCCGAGGTCTTGAATATATTGCATGAAGGTGTGGCTTGTGAACTGCGTGTCATTGTCGGTGATAACCCTATTGGGTACACCAAAACGGCACACCAGTCCTGTGAAGAACTTGACGGCTGACTATGCTGTGACCTTCCTCACTGCTTCCACTTCTGGCCACTTTTTGAACTTGTCGATTGCAACGTACAAGTACTCAAAGCCCCTGACAGCGCGGGGGAAAGGGCCCAGTATGTTGAGCCCCCAGACCGAGAAAGGCCAGGAGAGAGGAATGGTTTGAAGGGCTTGAGCTGGCTGATGAAGCTTCTCTGAATGGAACTGACACGCTTCACACCTGGTGACTAGTGTCGTCGCATCCTGGAGGGCGGTGGGCCAGAAGAAACCTTGCCGAAACGCTTTGCCGGCAAGGGCCCTTGACCCGATGTGGGATCCACATATGCCTCCATGTATCTCCGCCAACAGCCCCAGTCCTTCCTCTCGAGGGATACACTTCAATTTCATGCCGTTCGGCCTCTTTCTGTACAGGACGTCATCGACGAACTGGTACATAGTAGAGCGACAGGCTACTTTTTCCGCTTCTTCCTGCTCCTCAGGAAGTTCCCCTGTTTGGAGGAATCGGACGGTATGTTGTGCCCACGCTGGAGCCTGGGGCTCGACGGCGAGGACTAAAGGCATTTCCTCCGCTACAGGAGCGGCTGTCTCGGCGACAAGAGCTTGATGCTCTGTCGGAGTTAGCCGTCCTGTGGCGGGCTCAGTGTCTCCGGCAACATCCTTGCCGGCGGCTTCGGCGAGCTCGGCGGGAAAGTACTTGCCGGGCCCTGATTTTCTCCTCTTGTTCTGCTCTGTTGATGGATCAACGAATGGCTGAGTTAGCCGAAGCACAAAGGTACCTGGTTCCACAGGTAGCTTGAGGGCAGCGTGTTTTGACAGGTAATTGGCGATATCATTCTCTGCTCGGGGAACATATTCTGCCTGTATACCATCAAAACGCTCTTCCAGCTTTCTCACTTCATCGACGTAGGCCTTCATCAACGGGCTCTGGTAATCCTTGTTGACTTGCTTGATGACAAGTTGTGAGTCGCCTCTGATGACGAGTTTCTTGATTCCGAGGTCCGCCGCGATCCTAAGACCGGCAAGCAGCCCTTCGTCCGAGGTCCGACGAGTTTCTCTCCATTCTTTTCCTTCATGTTCTTACCCGGTGATTCTCATGAAGATTCTAACGGAGCTTCAAGTTATCATTATTCGTTCTTTTTCTTCTTCGGTGGAACAAATTCAAGCCTTGTTGATCATATCATTTCCTCGTTTCAAATACCTTCTCTTGCCGGTGCACCTCATATTCAGTCATTTCTCGCTATTCAACTGTTCCGGAGTGCTCAAGATATCCCGAAGATTCGTGCTTACACTCTGCTTTCGTTCAAGCTCTTTCGAGGATGTTATCTCATTCAAGTCATTTAATTCAACCGGTGCAACCTCTTTTTTTTAATAATTTCAATGGTGTTTCTTTTGAGTGGGCCCTAACCCACAGGTCTTTTCCCAGGATCTTACCTGACTCTTCTTATTTTTCCCGGAGCTATCCTAAATTCTTTTCAAAGTTTGACGTAAGAATGAATTATCATCAGTCAAATGCCTTTCTCCAAGATCTGTCAAATTCTTTTCATCATTGGCTCAACCTCTTCACTTTTGATTCTTTCGGAGTATCTCAACTATTCATGGTGGTGTTCTCGTCGTCATTCTTGGATTTTGAAGATCGAAGAAGACTTTTCCTCCATATCTATCCGCTCTCTCAGAGATTCAGGACTCTAGCTTGATGTCATCCTCTCATAACTGTTTTTGATAGTGATAATTCTTTTCACCTATCCGGAGCAATTCAAGAGTCTTCTCAGTTTGATTATTCGGAGTCCAACAATTCAGGTTTATTCATTCTCAGCCTTCAGTTATCATTCTCCAATCTTACCGATGCATCGTTCAAGTGATCTCTAATCAGTTCGTGATCCCTTTGTTCTCATGTATCTAGTTTGTCTCAAGCACCTTCGTTCATTTGCTAATTCTTACCGGTGATTCACCCCTACTTCGATCATTTTCAATTCTTACGATGGTCCGTTCAAGAGTTCTCTTCCTTGGTCACCATATCAATTTATTCGTTGTTTCAACCCTTCCGGTGGTTCGTTCAATACCTTCTCAAGTTTATATTATATCTCTCTTAATTTTTTTCTATGAGAATAAGTAATATGCCAAATCCGTTGATTGTCATCAATTTAATTGGTGAAGGATACGCATAACATAATTCTTATTCTTGTTCCATCCAAGTGATCAATTCCTTTTTCCGGAGTGGTTCATCATATCACATTATCAGTTCGAGATGCTTTATCTTTTCTTTTCCCGGAGTTCCAAGCTCTCTCAATTATATCGTCACGGAGATCCATCTAAATCATTGCAAGGATTCACCTTGTGTTTTCAATTTCTCTTTCTTTTTATTCTTTTGTTATCGGAGTTTCTTCATGGAGGCTATACATGATGGTTCATCAAAGATTAAATTCCTTCTCGAAGGGTTCATCAACATTCTTTTCAGAGGAGCTCAAGCATTCTTCATCTTGCAATCCGGGGTACAATTCTTTCTACCTTATCATTGGAGGTGGTATTATGTCATTCTTGATAATTTGAGTTCATGTTTCATGATTCACATGTTATTAAGAATGAGGTATTTTAAATCCACCAACCAACTAGTTGGAGCTATCTTGTGTCATGTTTCACCTAAAGCCTTCCCTAAGGATTGTTGCTATCTATGGTGCTCATAAGTGACCCAAGTTCTTCTTTTACCCTCCCGGTGAAATATTTTCGTCTCCTTGTTCATATCAATCCAATTCTTTTTCCCATGAGTGGCAGGTTGTCACCTCATAATTTGAGATGTATTCCATAAGACCATATCAAGCTTATTCTTTTCGTTGTTGGTTTTTCCAACAACTCTGTTCTAGCATTTGTTGTAACCGTGCTCTCTCAAGATCTTGTTTCCCTGCGTTCCGGAGGCATTGTGATGTTGCTCTCCTCAACCCATCTTCTCGGATTGTCAGGACCATGTTTTGATCGTGCTTATCCTTTTAACTGGAGTATTGTGTCCCTTTTCTCAAGCTCTTTCATTTTTATCAAGTTTTTTTCATCTCTTTTAGACCGCGGAGTGCTGTCCGAATTTGTAATTACTTGTTTCCTCTTCCCTACCGGAGTGCTTTCAACTTCATTTATCTCCGTTGTATTCTTTTCTCGTTATGGCTTAACCTTTTCAAGGTTCTTTGGTCTCACTCGTTTGTCAAAGGAGCAACTAAGTTTTACCTCTCCTCTTTCTCTTCCGTTGTCCCTCCGGTGCCATTCTAGATCTCGGGACGAGATCCTTTCATAGTGGTGGAGTGTTGTGACGCCCCGAGACCGATGTGCCAGGTGTCCTCCAGTTATTCGCTGTTGTTGCCTTGTCATGTGCTTGCGTGTCATGCATTGCATACCATGTCATCATGTGCATTGCATCATCATGTTTTAAAACTTGCATTCGTCCGGGTTCCCCCAGTTCCATATCTTGTCCGTTCTGAGCCCAGACACACTTGCACGCGCCCGCGGCATGTCTGAAATATTATTTTATAAGTGGCCGGAAAATTTTCTCGGAATCGGATGAAAGTTGGCGTGTGGTCTTATTATAGTGTAGATATACCGCCTGTCAAGTTTCATCGCATTCGGAGTTCGTTTGACGCCCCAACGTTTAACTATAGCGGCATTATAGCCGGTCTAACGTCGGACGTTTTCGGTCTCCGAAAATAGTCGTCGGGCCTCCCTCCCTTCTCTTCTCTCAACTCGATACCGCCTACAAAGCTCACTACCTTCCGCCAGGTCCAACCTAACCTCTCTCGTCAGCCCGACCCCTCGCGCGCGCGTCCGAAATCTGTCCCAGACCCGACCCGGGCAGTCGTCACCGTTGGATCCGGATCAACCCCAAACATCTACAAAACATCTTCGTTTTGTTCATTGAACCCCCTAGCCTATTTTTTCCGCCCGTCCGATTACAATCGGAGGGGCTAGATAGCCCCTACCCAATTCCTACCTGCTATTTATAGTAGATGAAACCCTACCTAAACTAGCCAACCTTAGAAATTAGGAGGTTTGTCCCTTTCCCCGCTGCCGCACTCTCCACCAAATCCCCTATCGGGATCCTCCCTGATCCAATCCACCAACCAGCGCTCCCCCATGTCCCTCCTCAATCCCCATCACTCCCAGCCACCCAAAAATCCTTCCAGTCACCGGGAAGCTCGTCGGTGCAAGCTCCTCCTGTGCCCTTCCTGAGCCGAGCGCCATGGCCCCGCCATATATCGCTGGAGAAGAAGCCCCTTGCCCAGTGCGCCGGAGCTGTGCCTCACCACCACCACGGTCAGCTAGGCCACAGAGGACCAGGTCGCCATGCCCCTGCCTTCCCTTCTTTTGCTCGCCGTGCTCCTGTCTCTCAACCTCTCTAATCTCTCTCGCCTCTCCCTTCTCTAGCAGAGACTCGACGCCTTGGACGCTCACGTCCCCGATCTTGCAGCGCCGTAACCTAGAGCTTCTTCGCCGGAGGCCTTTGCCTCGTCCGCGTCGTCGGCGTCCATCCCCTCCTGAATCCTCGCGTCCTCTCCGAACCTTGCGACTGCTACTTCGCCTCTGCATCGAACGAGTCTCTGCCTCCTCCGCCCGAGCACCCACACGAGAGATGCCCGGCGCTCCACCCCAAGAAGGAACAGCGCCCAAGCGCTCCTTCCTCCTGCGGCCCTCCAGCCGCCCGCCACGACCTTCGTCATGCCCTCAAGCTTCGCTTGCACCTCGCCTCCCCGACATGAACTGTCACGATCCGTCCATCTCCGGTGGCCTCCTCCTCGTCATGGCCTAGGCGAACTACAGACCCACCGTGACCTCGCCCTCCGACGACCTCCATCGCCCAGGGCCCCGGCGACCTCTCCGCCCTAGTCTCCGCCGCCGCACCGGCGAGTGCGGCGTGGGAGCACCGCCTGCGATGCTGCTGCCATCGCGAACCTCTCCTGCCGCTCCTTTGTGGACCCCGCGCCAAGTACGTGCCTCACCGGAGTGGTCCTAGCCGCCGCCCTTCTCCCTCCGCCTTGCCCGCTCGCCGAAGCTCGGGCGCTGCTCTACTTCGTGCTCGCTGGCCCTGTCGTGCGCTGCTCTGCTTCGGCCAAGCCTCCCCGTTGAACCGTTCAATCACCAATGTGGGCAGCCACCTGGGCCTCAAGCCTCCCCGTGGCCCAGATCTGTTAGCCCAGCTGCGGGCCTGCCTCCTCCTCTCCACAGTTTCGGGCCAAGGCCCATGGTGAGCGCCCAGCCGCCCCTGTTTTGGTCCAGTTCCTTTTTTTCAGATCTGCGTTTTAGTATTTTTCCAGAGACAGCAGTTTTGCAGAAAGCCCCTGTTGTTCATGCATTAATAACTCTTGAACCGTGCTTCGGATTAAAATGGTTTAAATATGTAAAATGCTTAGAATTTCATATAGTTTCATGATATGTCTTTTTCATCCATGTTTAAAATGTTTAATATGTTGTTTGTTTAAATTTGCTTAAATAACTTGCTAAAATGGTTTAATTCATAACTAAATAACCGTCACTCGGAATTTAATAAACTTTATATGTAAATGGGGTGGAAAAATGCCTAGATTATCATGATGGCTTTACTTTGCATGTTTAACTACCCTAAAATTGTGTTTAGGGCAGAACAGTACCAAATCTATTTTATGCACATGAGGAGTTTCCGGATTTGTTGTTCGTTGCTTCCGGCCTCATTTAACCTTGACTTGATAGGTAGTTTTACTTTGCTTCACCCTCTTGCCATGGTTAATCAACATTTAATATTGTTGGGTACATAAACGAGATCGAACTAAATAATTAATGTGGTGTTCCGTCAATATGTAACTCCGTTGCATAATGAGCTCCACTTAATTTGTAGTATTGTTTGTGCACTTTGCCATGCCATGCTTCATTAAACCGGACATGCATCATACTCGATTGTGCATCATGCCATGTTGATGTGTTGGTTGTTTACTATGTTGTTTGCTTCTTTCCGGTGTTGCTTCTTCGGGTTGGTTCCGATAATGTCGTGTGTGTGAGGATCCGTTTGACTACATCTGTTCATCTTCTTCATGGACTCGTTCTTCTTCCTTGCGGGATTTCAGGCAAGATGACCATACCCTCGAAATCACTTCTATCTTTGCTTGCTAGTGGCTCGCTCTTTTGCTATGCCTATGCTGCGATACCTACCACTTGCTTATCATGCCTCCCATATTGTTGAACCAAGCCTCTAACCCACCTTGTCCTAGCAAACCGTTGTTTGGCTATGTTACCGCTTTGCTCAGCCCCTCTTATAGCGTTGTTAGTTGCAGGTGAAGATTGAAGTTTGTTCCTTGTTGGAACATGGAGATGTTGTTCCTTGATGGAACATGTTTACTTGTTGGGATATCACAATATCTCTTATTTAATTAATGCATCTATATACTTGGTAAATGGTGGAAGGCTCGGCCTTATGCTTGGTGTTTTGTTCCACTCTTGCCGCCCTAGTTTCCGTCATATCGGCGTTATGTTCCCGGATTTTGCGTTCCTTACGCGGTTGGGCTATAATGGGAACCCCTTGACAGTTCGCCTTGAATAAAACTCCTCCAACAATGCCCAACCTTGGTTTTACCATTTGCCACCTAGCCTTTTCTTTCCCTTGGGTTCTGCAGACTCAAGGGTCATTATTATTTTAACCCCCCCGGGCCAGTGCTCCTCTGAGTGTTGGTCCAAACTGTCAGCCGCCGGTGGCCACCAGGGGCAACTCTGGGTTGGCCTACCAGAAGTTTGGACAATCTGAGTGTGCCCTGAGAACGAGATATGTGCAGCTCCTATCGGGATTTGTCGGCACATTCGGGCAGTGTTGCTGGACTTGTTTTACCATTGTCGAAATGTCTTGTAACCGGGATTCCGAGTCTGATCGGGTCTTCCCGCTAGAAGGAATATCCTTCGTTGACCGTGAGAGCTTGTCATGGGCTAAGTTGGGATACCCCTGCAGGGATTTGAACTTTCGAAAGCCGTGCCCACGGTTATGGGCAGATGGGAACCTTAACTTCATTTTTTCCGCGTAATAACAAGGCACTTCCTTGCGTGCGAAGATATAGCTGATGGCTCCGACCTGTCAGCGGGGGAACGTTTTTTGCGTGAAATACAGAGGCCCTTATGGTGGGTCCCAGCTGTCAGGTGGAGGAATCATTATTTTGCGTGTAATAAGGAGGCATTTCCTTGTGTGCTGCCGTGGACCCAACTACCAGCCTTTCCACGTACAGTCCACTTCCAATGCATGTCGTTCGTTGACCATGCCGCGCCGAGAGCACCAGGGCGGTGGACGACGGCGAGCAGTGACGGGCCTATAGCAAGGCCGAGTGGGCCATGGCCCGCCAAGCACATGAGTTTTTTCTATTGTATACCTACTGTTGGGCCATGCAAAATAAGCCCAGATATGTATTTCCTTCATCCAGCCTGCCCAAATAATTGGGCCAAGCTCCGCCACTGACGGCGAGGCCTAGGAAGGGAACAACACTGAGCCAAGGAAAACTTGGCAGTTGTTTCCCATGCGCAGGGGAGTGCGAGGGTTTACTCGTTCGTCTGCCGTCGCCGGAGAATAACAGCAGGTGTGGGTGAGTAGAGGGATGGATAGGCCAGCGATGGGAGAATGATGGGGCGGCTAGGCCTGCGCAGCAGCATAGCCGGCCATGGGAGGAGGGAGCAGGCAGCCTCGCCGGCGCTTGTTTGAATGGCTGGAGCAGGAAGAGCAGAGATTGAAGAAGCACGACGGCCGTTGGATGGACATCCAATAGTCACTGCTCTTGTGTGTTGACTAAGTTGACACGGCGTTGCGTGTGCGTCAACCTTATTTTTTAGGAAAGCATACGCGTGAACCTGTATTAGGTGCACAAGTCGGCCCCAAATCTGTCCAAAACAACATACAACCCATCTGCCATTATTACTAATAATTTACAGCCCATTTGCCAATTCTTAATAAATTTTTTGGAGCCCATCTTCTTTTTTGTAGCATTACACCCCATATTGTGGCCATGGTTAAAAATTATACGAAATTTTGCATATTTCGGTGCGGTCAACTGTTTTTAATCCTGAAATATCGAGTCACATTCAAACAATTTTGAAAAATAATTTATATAAATATAAAATCCAAATAATTGTCTAGGCATAAAAATCAATGGAATTTAAAATCATGTAATTAAAAAAATGAAACTAATTCCTAGTTTGATGTGTTTTAAAAATGTACAACGCATTTCTGGGCAAACCAAATGAAACTCTCTCCTCGTCTTGAAAGATTTGCAGCCTAGCAGGGCTGATAAGCAAGTAGGCCTTGTTTGGGTATTTCGTAAAGAAAATAGAACTGGGCTTGCCATTTTCAGCAAGAAAAAAACACAACTGGTCTCATGATGTGGTAAAGATAAATAAAACCCTCGCTAGATGGGCCACAGCCCCCGCACAGCCCCATTGTTACCCTGATCCATCCCTAAAACTAGTATAAATAACAACTGCTTGTTCCTAAAAAAAGTAAATAACAACTGCGCGAACTGCTGGGTCCCTGGTTTCTGCCTCTCGTTGTGTAATTCTCTTGTTTATTGATTATGTTGACTATGGCGTCAGCCCCAAATGTCCAACCATTAGGAGGAACCATTTTTTGGGGCTTGTAATAACGAAGCACTTGCTTGCTTAATGCCATGACGGTGGTGGGTCCCTACTGTCATACTCTCCATGTACAGTCATATCCTTGTTCCTCTCGGTTGTTGACGGCATTGACAACGCTAGAGGGTGGCGCACCGTGCACGGCGAGTGAACCAAGGCCGAGGACGACGGCGAGGCCTCGGACGGAACGAACAGGAGCCGTGGAAGATTCGCCGGTCCAGTCGCAGGCGGAGGGGAATACGAGGGTTGACTGGTTCGGGTGCAGGTGCGTGTTGGGGCTGACGTCGCCGGAGAATAACAGGACATGTGGGTGAATAGAGGGAGGGACTGGCCAACGTTGGAGGGTACGGTAGGGCAGTGGAGGCGCAGCCAGCCATGGGAGGCGGGAGCAGGCAGAGCCGACAGGGTGGTCTGGTTTGGTCGGCTGGAGGAAGAAGACTAGAGATAGAAGATACATGACAGATGTTGGATGTCAATCCAACGGCTGGTAGGCAGAAACGTTGGTTGAGTACTAGTATGTCAACACCACCTTGGATAGGCTATTCCTTGTGGGTCCCAAATGTCAGAATCCAAATATGTCACGGTCATGCAGGCTTTCCTATGAAAATTTACAGCCCATTTGGTGTGGTAGTTCGAAATAATTTGTGGGTGCGGGTGGGGGCTAATCACTTGGCTTCTGTAATGCACAGTGAGCTCAAGCAGCCAGCGAGAGTGATGTTACTTCCCTTGGTTGGGATTTGTTACAATATTTCACTCTAAATTAAATGAATGGCAAGCCATTTTCCTTGTTTCAAATAAAATAGGACAGTCACAGCCGAGTTGAAATGGGCAAGAACATCTAACTCCAGCTTACAAACTGTATGAAAGCACGAGGGTTAATTGTTCATCAGGTTTAGACAAAACCCAGGTTGAAAAGGGCAACAACATCTAACTCCAGCACTATTTTCGGCAGTCACAGACAAATGGATCGTTCAGGTCCATAGAATGAACATCCCGGGTCGTAAAATTTACTCGATTATGACCACAATATGTTGTAAATAGAAGCCCGACATGTTCAGAAGCTCTTTTGCCCACCTGAAACTCCATTTTTTGCTCTTCGACATACCCATCCGTCAAAACCATGCTGCTGATAAACTTAAGCCTGATGGACAATAGTAACCTCGCATTCAGCATGAAGAATGTGACAAATCTAGTGTTTGCATGGTTGGCTACATATCGTTCTAGCGTTATTGTCTTCAATCGAATGTCATGAGAAGTGAGAAAATCCCAGTGCTTACGAATCCATCGATACGTTATAACTTTCTCACACCGTCATGTTGCCTAAATAGATATGAAGATTGAAAATAGTGAAGGTCTAAAAAAAGAGTGTGGAAAGAGCAACAACTGAACGGTTAATTCTAGTACACTATATGCGGGCTTCCAATGTGCGTGAAATTATCACCTTTATATACAACTTCTCTAGACATGGAAAGCATTGCAGCAAGCCCATAATCTTGTTCAGATCAAAACTATTCATTTGGATATATAAGATCTTGACAGAATCTAGCACAATTGATAGGCTATCCATGGAGAAACTCTTCATTGAGCATACATCATAATATTAGTACAAAATGTGTACTCCGATATGATATATAACTTATGCGCAGAAATTTAAAATGCAGCTTATGGTTACAAGTGTAGATGATAATATAAAGTACCTGAAGAACTATGGAGCCAAACACCATCTTGAAATGAGCACAGAGATCATATATTACACCCAAGGTCTCTAGTTTAGGCGCAGAGAGGACAGTTATTTGCGACAGTGAATAACTAGAATCAAGGATCAACGTTTAAAGTGAAGGGGCATCTTGGATGATGAGCTGCCTTCCATCAAAAGAAATTCCAGTTCTTACAAGGCTAGGCGACTTTACTTGGAGACAACCGATTCTCACTGTGAAAACAAGCACCAAGCACTCCAGGGCAGGGCAACTGGAGTGGATGATGTTGTGCAATAAGGCCACCAATATACGAACCCGCACAAGTGAAACTTTCTTGAGAAATGGGAGTCGAAGGTTTAGTACCAGATTGTCTAGTAGGTAGCACAGCGCAAAGGTGGCGGTGTGGAGAGAGGAGGAAAACCGTGAGATGGACATCGGTGCTGAGGGCATAGGTAGATGGCGTTAGGTATCTAGTAGGTGATTTCCAGGGGAATAGTAGAACTCAAGCAGCTGTAGTTCTGTGAATTCACAGGATTTCAGCTAGGCGTCCACCATGCAGGGCATGGTATGATTGCTCAGGTAGAATGATGGGATGCAGAGGCTTTGAATGGAGCCTTGGTGGGAGGAGATGATGGCTCTGGGAATTTCAAAATCATTGAAGAGAGATAGCTGATGATAGTCGAGATTAAGGGGCACAGCACGCCATACAGGGTGCCACTGAATTGAGAGGACTTGGGTGCGGCAGCAATCCTTGGTTGTGTGAAGCGATATGATCTCCCCAAAGACGGCGTCCGGGAGATCGCTGATGCAGTCCACCAGAGATTCTACGGGTTCCTGGGATCCGGTGGGGGTGGGGTTGCCGCTTCTCCCCATGCTGCCGGTGCGGGATCTGCAACAGGCGTCGCCGCTGGCGGGAGCCTCATCTTCTTGGCGCTGGGGTCAGCCGACTCCATTTTCCTCGAGGGCGTCACGTCGCGCTCAAGGATTTGAGCAGAGCAACGAATGACGAGCCTAGTTGTAGTGCGAGTGAAGAAGAAGGGGAGCTGAGGTTTTTCTGTAATAGTGAGGAAGAAGGGGAGTTGGGGTTTTCTGTAGGAGTGAGGTGAGGAATTTGGGGGTACGAGTGGAGCGAGCTGACATGAGCTGGGTGGGGGTGAGGAGGAAGAAGAGCACCCAATTTTTTGGGGGGCGGTGTGCTCGGTGTGGGTAGTGCCTCTCTTTAAGTAAATATATGGGCATTTGAATTGATTTTATTATTTACTAGGGTGGATGGGCTGTTTTGTCTTGGGCCCAGAGAAACAATTACTACTAGTACAGTAGAGATACTCTACAGCTACCAGAAAAAAAATTACTACTAGTACAGTGGATACACAACCGCTTCTGGCTCCTCCTAGGTCATCAAAACGTCTCCCTCTACTGAATGTCGTTTTACTTTTCTTCACCGACATGCGGGCCATGCCGCGCGCGGGTCCAAATGACGTCCACCAAATTAGAAGGCAGTATGCAGGCGGAGAGTCACCCCGGTCATAGCGCGATAATAATGAGTCGTTGTATCACAAAACCCCACCTCCCCACAGTCTAAGTTTGACGGACGAAGTAGCCATCATTTCACTCTTCGCTGAATCCCCTTCTCTCTCACCATCTTCAAGAAAGCCAACACTTGCATCTGCCACTGTTCTTCTCTCCCAACGAAGGGCAGATAAGTAGATCCGTGATATTGGTATATTTTCGTTCAGAGAAAAAAGAACTTTTGCAAAGCAGTAACCGATCCTCACTCTCTTTTTTGTTTCATTGTCATTGCGATTGTGTTTTCCTTTCAATGGTCTCCTAGTATTCGTCAATTTCATGATGGACCAAGGAGACCCAGGAAAAGATCTGTCGATATTGGAGCAGACGTGGGAGGCTGATCCCCACGAGACAGAGAGCTCCAATAAGATGGAGGCAGCCACCGAGCCGACCCTAGATACGGTCACGACCACTACTGAGATGGTCAACGCCCCGTTTGAGGTTACAGCCCCCTTGGCACTACAGCAGCAGTTTTCCCCCTTCGAGGATGTGCCCCCCCCCCCCCGCTGAGCTGCCCAAGGAGATTTTCTTCTTTGCCGATCTCGATTGTGATTTTTCATCTAAGTATGTGGTGATGAATAATGAAAAATTTTATTAGCTTCGATGCCATGCTATACATAGTGGTTTAAAGTGATTCAGAATTTATTTTTGTTTCAATTAGAGCCTTGATGCAGACAAGGATTGTGTAGTTGTACACGTCACTTGCTATGAGGCGGATGACCTGAATATACGCACTGGGAAAACAGAGTTCTTAGGCTGTTGGATCCTGGAAGCCATTTGCGCTTAGTTGTATTCCAGCCTCACTGTTGTCAGGTGTGTTGTCCAGGGTGAACTAAAGCACCAAAATTTCAAAGCTACTCCTTCGTTTGTGAGGCATATTGTTCTTGTCAAGCTTACGCAGGAAGATGATGTGGCATGCCTCCACAAACAAGTTTATGAGTGGCAAGGCCACAAGGTTATCTTCATGAAGGTTCACAAGATTGAGCTGCTGCCGGACGTCCTCGATGATGTTCATGGCAAGGTCCGTCTTATGTCCAGCCCAAATTAGATCAAGGCATGAAATAGTTGCCCCAGCTAGTGTTTAATACTAGTTTGGATTGTGTCTACTTACCCAAACCTTGCCTATTATCAAGCCCTCGGGGCTAGTACTCTGTTTGAATCTGTCTATGGGAACTGCTGCTACTTTTGTGTGCCCATGAATCATGTGAGAACGATCATAATTGTTGCCGAAACAGATGCACCCTCACTAGTTTTTTCATGAATATGGCATGGTAAGACATAAGTTGTCACGGTTTATCATACGAGCAGTGTGTGTTTGATGAAACAGAGTACTCGTTCGAGAAATGTATGCCGGCGTATACATAAGTACTTGTAAACACTGTTGGTGCTACCCCACTTGTAAGTAGTTGTGCAAAACACGGCACATTGGCTCAGCTCGCTTCAACACTAGGCTATCGACCAACTAACAATCAATAATATGATGTCTGACATATAAGCAACTATGTATCTTGTTACAGTGGTTCATGCAGTTAACCGAGGCCACAATGTAAATTCCAAACGTTCACACACTCCAGCGTTCATGTGGAACACTCACATTAAACTCGGCTTCATAAAAAACTTGAAAAGCATAAGTTAAGCAATTTTATACATCTCAATGATTCATAGAACATAACAAACATATACTAGTTCACAGCAAAAGACAAAGTTGTGAGAAGGTTTACAAATCAGGAAAAAAACAAGCAAGGCTTGTCTGAGCAAACGGCTTCCCGGCAGGCTTAAATTTCCTGGAGTTCACTCTGGTATTTTCTTGTTGGCACCATCCAGGGTTAGGTTCTCTCATTCCAGAATAACCAATTACAATTGTGTTCTCAGCTGGAATGCTGAACTATACAATGTAGTGTACTGACCAGCTAAAAGTCTTGTGCATTCCACTAAATTTACGCGCCGCTATTTGCAGAAATAAGCAGACCACAATGCCTCTTGTTCGCGCACATGTCCCAAAAACCTCTGTGCAGCCGTGCCAGCTAGTCCTCGGTCCATGGATGAACTAGAAGAAAGTGCATTTTGGACTAGGATGCAGTTGTTTTCGCTCGTCCCTGCACTGCAATCAGGAAGTAAAACATACGAATCAGCTTCTTTTAGATTGCGTTGGTCATTCTACCTAGTTAGAACCAATGTAGGAATACCTGGAACAATGGTAGTTAGAGAACGACAGCTAGGAATAGCCATCTCATTTGGTGCAGTTGTAGTAAAACTGAGGTGTGTACTTTTGATTGCGCAGATAGAAACGATATGGAGACAGATATCCCTGTTTGCACAAATACGAAATATGGTTATTTAAACAGTGACAGATATTTGCAGTGTCGTATGATTAACAGCAGCATCTATTGTGTTATAATTGGCACTAGATTGACAGTGTGAAAGTTCCCTTAAGTAAGTAGCATCACATCACATCAACACTACCACTAGATTAACATGCAGAACAATAGCATTAGTATTACTGTCATGAGAGTAGCACATGGTCAGTAAACGTGCAATCAAATTTGTGCAGTTCCACTAGGATGAAGCAATGTTAGCGGTGTAAGATTTAAGTGTAACTGCAAAAACACAATTCATGGGAAATAAAGCAAGACGGAAGCACTTTATAAAATGGTGGTGGCATTGCTTCAATTTATCGACGGCACTAGACCATTACTTATAGTGACATTAGGTGGCACTGCTTAATGCTTCATGTGATTTTACATTAACAGTACCGATATGGGCATAGGGACAGCAGGGCCATAAAGTGGTGAGGCAGATGTGGTTGCCGAGAGCGGCAAACACTCAGGCAACATGTCTGCATTTGTCCCATTTTTATCTCCTCAGCGACATTTTCCTATGTGAGCACGGGAAATCTAGACCTGCTCATTATCATTTGCGTTGTCCCCCAACACCCCTCACTTTCTTTCCTTTTTCAACCAAGAGACAGGTCCACTTCCCCCCACCCTTCGCCATCCACCATGATTTCTTCACCTTTTCAACCAATAGACCGGTTGGGTAGCCAGTATCTACTACTTTCCCACGTTTCCTCTTAGAACCAAGTCCAAGATTCATGCTACAACTTTCCCAGTTTCATCCCTGTTTGAACCAACTCTTAGATTCGACTATATGAACTAGCTTTACCTCTAATAATAGTAAAAGTCTAGGTGGCTTTGGAACAGCCGACTGAAGTAGAAAAAGATCCACACGTAGCCACATGGGGAGCTGGGGCAGTACAGCAAGGCAGGTTTCGAAGGAATATACACCCGAGGGTCGTCGGCATGTGGCAAAGACGGCGTCGGGAGGCCGCATCTTGGCCACAATACCGCAGGGAGAAAGAAGGGGTCGGAGGCCCTCCCGAGCAGGTGTGGCCACCAATCGGGGCGTGCGGGAAGCCGTTGGCTCCTTCCTTGCCACCAACGACAGTGTGAACGATGCACGTACACCCCTGCTCCAGTCGAGGTGGTCCGGCTGGATTTGTGACCAGCCGTGAGCAGAGAGAGAGTTTGGCCACCTATGTCTTGCTTAGATCTGGAGAGCATGAGAGAGCGAAAGAGAGGAACCCTAGTAAAGCAAGCGCTAAGGCTCCTGTTTATATATATAGTGGAGTGATTTTGCTGTACCAGCTTCAGAAAAATGCGCTCCTACGTGTACCCGCAAGTGGGTGTGAGAGAACTAGTGCGTGCGTGCCCCGCTTCTTTTCGTGAGAGTACAATATACTATGCCCAAAGAACGTTCGCCACAAGAGTAATAGTATAAATGTGTGACATGTGAGCTAAAATAAAACGTGCATGACATCTTTTGTTTTTTAGATGTTCTGAGTGTAGGGTGTGAAGAGCACATATGTGTGTGACATCTACCTGCAGATAGACGGTGGGTGCGAGAGGACTCGGGAGAGTCGTGACTCGTGAGAGTGCGTGTGTGCGTGAGAGAGAGGGGGCACATATCAATGGAATGCATGTGTCCGTAAATCATTATCCGGCAAACGTTCGCCAAAAGCCGTTTCCCGACGAACGCCGTAAGAACCGTTAGATCGGCATCCGATAGTGTTAGTTTTGCCATGTCATTTAATAGAGCAGCCACTCCTCCTACACACAAAGCTTCCACGTGAGTGTTAAAGTGTCGTATGCTCCTCCCTCCATTCCAAAATGCAATCCATATAGCTTTATTGAAAATTCGAACTTCACAAACTTTTACGGAGTTTTCGTGTACCAAAATCCACATATAGAATACCCAATATATATCATTTCATTCATCTTCGAGAGGTAACTATAAAGATGGAGGAGGAGTCTACAAAGAAAGACCACCGTATCACCTGCAGCAATTTCAACCATCCTTTGGTGTTGAGGAATATCATAGGAACTCTATATGATATGAGTTTTATAGGATTTTTTTCCTTTAGACCCAATTGGTTCATAGGAATAGATTCATATATCCACATTTCAAAGGAAATAAACATGATATCATTTTTATAGCTTTAGAGCCACTTGGTTCATATGAATGGATTCCTATACTCCCATAATTTCAAAGGAAAATAAACATTAGCGTATATTCAATAGAAAAGTTCCTATGTGAACCAAATGACATCTCTTTTCTAATCCCTCCTCATAGGAATTGAGACACATGTCATCTCTAGATTCAATAGAGAAGTTCCTATGATGTGAACCAAATGACATCTCTTTTCCAATCCCTACTCATGGGAATTGAGATACATGTCAACTCTTTCCCTACAACTTCCATGTATACATCTTCTATTCCTAAATAGCTAGTACAACCCACTAGTAGATTTTTTCCTATACATGCAACTATGGCACAAGAACCCGTTGAGGGAGTCCTGGATTAGGGGGTCTCCGGACAGCCGGACTATATCCTTTAGTCGGACTGTTGGACTATGAAGCTACGAGATTGAAGACTTTGTCCCGTGTCCGGATGGGACTCTACTTGGCGTGGAAGGCAAGCTAGGCAATACGGATATGTATATCTCCTCCTTTGTAACCACCTTGTGTAACCCTAGCCCGTTCCGGTGTCTATATAAACCGGAGGGTTTTAGTCCGTAGGACAACATACAATCATGCCATAGGCTAGCTTCTAGGGTTTAGCCTCTCCGATCTCGTGGTAGATCAACTCTTGTACTACTCATATTATCAAGAATAATCAAGCATGACGTAGGGTTTTACCTCCATCAAGAGGGCCCAAAACTGGGTAAAACATCGTGTCCCCTGCCTCCTGTTACCATCTGCCTTAGACGCACAGTTCGGGACACCCTACCCGAGATCCACCGGTTTTGACATCGACATTGGTGCTTTCATTGAGAGTTCCTCTGTGTCGTCGTCATTAGGCTGGATGGCTCCTTCGATCATCGATAGCGATGCAGTTCAGGGTGAGACTTTTCTCCCCGGACAGATCTTTATGTTCGTCGGCTTCGCACTACGGGCCAACTCGCTTGGCCATCTGGAGCAGATCGAGAGTTAGGCCCCTGGCCACCAGGTCAGGTTTGGAAGCTTAAACTACACGGCCGATATCCGCAGAAACTTGATCTTCGACGGATTCAAGCCCCTGCCTAGTGCCCCACACTGTCATGATGAGCATGATTTAGCTCTGCCATCGGACAGTGTTCAGGAGATCGCTCCAGCAATTGCTACGACCCTCAATTCGGGGCCAATTGCGCCATCCATGGACAGGTGGATAGACCCTGCCACGGAGGCCGCACTCTCATCGGTGATCGAGCCGAATATCGACCTTACCCTTCACGGCAGCCGTGACGCCGAACTACCGGTTTCTTCCCCGGCCACGGACTCCCAACCGCCTGCGCCCGTGCCTATCTAATCCGACTGGGCGCCAATCATGGAGTTTACCTCCGTGGATATTTTTCAGCACTCGCCCATCGGCGACATACTGAACTCATTAAGGTCTCTCTCCTTGTCAGGAGAGTCCTGGCCGAACTATGTCCGGCAGGATTGGGATGCGGATGACGAAGAAATTCGCCGCCCACCCACCACCCACTTAGTAGCCACTATCGATGATTTGACCGACATGCTCGACTTCGACTTCGAAGACATCGACGGTATGGACGAAGATGCAGGAGACGAATAGGAACCACTGCCCACAGCGCACTGGACGCCCACTTCATCATATGATGTATACATGGTGGACACACCCAAAGAAAACGACGACGAGGAACGGAAGGACGCGGCGAAGGGTTGATCCCTTGAGAAGCAGTCAAAGCGGCGGCCTAAGCGCCGCTCCAAATCCCGCCTCGGCAGAAACAGCTGTCATATAGACCCAGCGATAGAGCAGGGTGAACCATCGCCCGACCAGGGCAACACGGAGAATCAAACCGAACAACCCGACCCCGTCGAAGATAACAATCCGGACGACATCACACCGGACAGGCACCTAGAGCAACAGAACGCCCATCAAAGGTTGGTTGCCACTGCGAGGAGTCTGAAAAAGCAGAAGCAAAGGCTCAGGGCTGCACAAGACACACTCAGAATCAGATGGAGTGAAGTGCTCAACACTGCAGCGAAGTATGGCGGCAATCGCCACACCAAGAGCTACCCGAAGCGAAAGTTGCTACCTGAATTCGATGAGGAGGCCTTAGATCCCCCGCAATCAAAAAACAAAATGGCCATCCAGTCGGATAGATGACCTCGTGGCCAACATAGAACGGCAAACGACGCCGCACATAAGCCGGTACGCGATCCACGTGAGGACTCGCATCAAAAGTATGTCGCAACCAGATCCATGTACGGGCCACGCAAGCGCGCTCCAGCATGCAATGCAACACAACAAACATCCCAATACCATGGTACTCCCAAATACAGGGGTGCCGCACACCCCCTATGTTTCACCGATGAGGTGCTGGACCATGAATTTCCAGAGGGATTCAAACCCGTAAACATAGAGGCGTACGATGGAACGACAGACCCTGGGGTCTGGATTGAGGACTACATCCTCCATATCCATATGGCTCAAGGAAATGATCTCCACGCCATCAAGTACTTACCCCTCAAGCTCAAAGGGCCAGCTTGGCACTGGCTTAAAAGCCTCCCCGGAAACTCCATTGGAAGCTGGGAAGAGCCCGAAGACGCCTTACGGGCAAATTTTCAAGGGACCTATGTCCGACCACCGGATGTAGACGATTTAAGTCATATAACTCAACAGCCCGGAGAGTCAGCCCGAAAGCTTTGGAACAGGTTCCTCTCTAAAAAGAACCAAATAGTCGACTATCCGGACGCCGAAGCCTTAGCAGCTTTCAAGCACAGTGTTTGAGACGAATGGCTTGCCAGACACCTCGGCCAAGAAAAGCCGAGAACAATGGCAGCATTAACAAGCCTCATGACCCGCTTTTGCGTGGGCGAGGACAGCTGGTTAGCCCGATGCAGCACCAGCGACCCAAGTACATCCGAAGTCAGCGACGGAAACGGGAAATCACGATGCAGCAAAAACAAGTGCCGGAATAAAGAAGACAACCCGAAGAGCATAGCGGTAAACGCCGGATTCAAAAGCTCTAGGCCAGGTCAGCAAAAGCTGCCCCCCAAAGGCAACAGAGACGAACTGTCCATCCTAAACAAGATTCTGGACCAAATATGTGAGATCCATAGCACCCCTGATAAACCTGCAAATCATACCCATAAAGAATGTTGGGTCTTCAAGCAGTCTGGCAAGCTCAACGCTGAACACAAGGGGCAGGATACACCAAGCGAAGACGAGGACGAACCTCGCAAGCAAAGCACTGGGGAACAAAAGAAGTTCCCACTAGAAGTCAAAACAGTAAATGTATTACACATGACAAAGAGGAGAAACAAATAGGCACTCCTAGAAACACATGCCCCAGGGCCTATCACAGCGGAGTTCTGCCACTGGTCATCCCAACCGGTCACCTTCGAACATCGAGATTACTCGGCAAGTATCCGGCGGGCAGGATGGGCTTCCTTTGTATTAGACCCAATAATTGACGGATACCACTTCACACGAGTCCTGATGGATGGTGGCAGCAGTTTAAACCTGATATATCAGGACACAGTCCGCAAAATGGGGATATACCCAACAAAAATTAGCCACAACAATACTACCTTTAAAGGAGTAACGCCAGGCCTAGAGGCCCATTGCACGGGCTCCCTGCAACTAGAGGTTATATTCGGCTTTCCCGATAACTTCCGCAACGAAAATTTAACGTTCCACATCGCTCCGTTCCAAAGTGACTATGAAGCACTACTTGGACGCGAAGCTTTCACTCGCTTTAACGCAATACCGCATTACGCTTCCCTCATGCTTAACATGCCCGGTCCACGTGGCATCATTACAGTAAATGGAAATATTGAGCGCTCCTTGCGCACGGAAGATCGTGCGGCTGCCTTGGCAGCCGCACACTAAACGGCCTCACCAACTAAAGCATCTGACAGGTCGTTAAGACCACGGACACAGTTGGACGAGTCCCGTAATGCTATATGTAATTGATACAGGTTTGATGGCTATACCCCTATTACAATACAAGGGGCTCAATGCGTGCGCACAAGTGACAATCAGACTCAACTTTACTCATATTGTTTATTTAGTATAACTTACATTTTGCACGGCAACTTTTCAATTAAGTTCCTCTCTTTTTCAGATGACCATCGTGCTACACCCGTCTAGAATACGGCACAACGGAGACACAGGCGCAGACGTGCAGCAGGGACCCGTTCCAAGGATTCTTTTCAGATTAAGACCCTGCGTAAACCTTTTTTACTGTCTCTTGTTGATACACATCCCTCGGATTCTCAGTACAACTGAGAAGGATGCTGACGTATTGGCATGTGGCCACGTCAGAATATTGCACGTACCTGGACACCAGGGGCTTATTACAAAGGGCATTGTTTAGGCCCGGTTTACACCATAAAGACCGAATACCTTAGGGAGTGTTTGGCGTCGCGAGTTTGGCCTTATATGCATCAGCTCCGAATCCTGTCTTTGATCAAATGTTGGGTTTGCGCGGCTCATGTGTTTAGTTGCCTTACGTTCCGCTCTATCTGCTAAGGCGGCACCAGGAGAACTACTGCAATTATGCCATGGTTCATCCGGATGAGCACCTCAGTAGAGAAAGCCGAAAACTGACTGTCATGATATAGCGTGAGACTGGTCAACCACTCGATGACCTATCGGAATCTTCGGGATTCCTCCGCCTTAACAAAGGGTCATTTCCCGGCCAGGCATGTACGCACCCCGTATTCAGATGAGTGCGGAGCCACCAGGGGCTATATAGTAGCCCCACTATCAAACTCCTCTGGCTAGTGAAAGTATTAAAGCATTATAGTCTGGTTTCCTAGTTCGCTGCGCTATCACCTCCTTAATGGACCAAGACGTTGGGTCAAGTGTGAACATGCATCTTCTGCGAACACCCCCGCATTATATGCGTGGGGGCTGAAGCCGACGACTGCAATCTTTCAGGTTATATACATATATACATAAACGGCCGCACAGGAGGCATCATAATACTTTCAGGCAAAAGTATAAATACAGCCTTGATAAACTTAATAAAACATTGTTTTTACAATGGGAATACATGTCACTCAAACATAATATTCTTCGAGCACTGGGCCTCTATCGAACAAGCGCCTTCAAGAACTTCTTCAAAATAGTGCTCGGCAGCCACTCGGCCTATGGCCGAACCCTGCGCCGCAACAGTGGTGGCATCCATCTCCGCCCAGTATGTTTTGACACGGGCAAGGGCCATCCGCGAGCCTTCTATGCACGCTGACCTCTTCATTGCATTAATGTGCGGCACCGCACCAAGGAACTGTTGTACCAAACTAAAATAGTTGTTCGGCTTTGGACTTTCCGGCCACAGATGGTCCACAACAGACCTCATGGCGAGTCTGGACAATCTATTCAGCTCGTCCCATTCAGCAAGCCGATCAGTCAATGGGAGCGGACGCTCTGGAACGTTAAATTGTGACCAGAATAGCTTGTCCACTTCATGATCTGTTTGATCCCGGAAGTATTCGGCCGCATCGACATCACTCGCTGCCAAGTCCAGATATGCGTCCGCCAAACTCCACAACCGGTCCAGAGGGGCATACCGAGGATCTCCAAACTTCCTCCGCAGCATAAAGGGTTTCCCAGCCGCGATATACCCGGCTTGACACAGCTCCTCCTTTTTCGCTCTCATCACAGAGCGGGTGCCTTTGGTCGCCATCGTGGCCTTTTCCAGGTCCGTCACCTTCGCCTGGTTTGCTTCTTCAAGAAGCTGGCAACGGTCGGCGGTATCTTTTAACTTTACAACCATCTTGGTCATTTTCTCTTTGCTCTCGCAATGTGCTGCCTGTTCGGCCCTTAACTCTTCGGCCGCTTGCAAAGCAGCCGCATTGCTACTCCTTGCTTTCTCCTTGGCTCGGGCAAGCTCCGCCCGAATGGTCTCCACGGTGGCCGCTCCATCTGCAGTCACAACATATTAAAGATACTGGCATCATGCTGCTCTTATTATGTGACGATCACCAGAAAGGCCACTCACCCTGTGCCTCGTCAAGCCGCTCGTTGACAAGCACGATGTCGGCATCTGCCGCATCCAGCTACCGCTTTAGTTCGGCATACCCATCAGTCCGGCTAGCCACTGGAGCCTCCACCACCTGCACATAAAGGCAGTCTGGTTATTGCCTGGGACTATGATCCTCTGTTTGCCGCCGTTTTTGACGACAACCAGAGTCTCAGGGGCTACTATCTACACATGGCACATCTAAAAATGTGCGGTACTTTCAAAAATATACATCATTTCACGTACCTCAAAACCCGTCAGTAGACTCATAAAGGCTTCATGCAGCCCGCTTTCGGCGGACGAAATCCTTTCAGTCACCGTACCCATCAATGCGCGGTGCTCTTCTGAGATAGCCGCCTTCTCCAGCAGATCCCTCTGTACATCCGACCGCGCACCAGATGGTGCCGGACTCTTTTAATTGCTCTCTTCAAGAGCCGGATACTGAGGACTTCGGGTGGCTATAGGATTACCTTCTGGCCTTGCCGGATCAGGAGAAGCCCTCCGCGACAACACCTCAGGGTCGCCCGCTTCGTAAGGCGGCGTGGCAGGGGAGGCGTTTCGCTCTCCATCATCTCCGGAAGAAGATCCCCCGAAGACGAGCTCAGCTGAGAAGGGCTAAGATCCTAACTGCAAGATAAATACTTCGGTTATTTTCCTCAGAAGTAAGGTAGGATACCTTCACTATTAAATACCTTTTGATTACTTACAGCTCGTTAGAGGGCTGATCCCCACGCGGACATTGTGCGGTAAGAACACCCTCCGAGGCAGGACCCTCTGGCGGAGATTTCTTCTCCCGTTTGGAAACCTTGATTTCCGGATCTTCGGAGGTAGTTCTCTTCCTTCCCCGGGGAGAGAGAATGTCAGATTCTTCCCCTCGGTTATCCTCCCTCCCGGAGGCGCTCATTCCCTCGGTTGGAATAGGTAGCGATGGAGGCCCGCTTTCATCTTCCTTTGAGGGCACCGGACAAGGTGCTGGCTCGAGCATCTTTTCCAACACCGGATTGTCCAAGCCTTCAGGAAGGGGGCCGAACACCGGATCATCTTCGCCTTTGTTATCCAGTCCTAGTCAAAGAGCGATTCTTCAGAATGATGTCATGATAAATAAAAGGACGGTGTGTTCGGCCACGGGATTACTTACTTGGGCAGGGGTGCGGTTGCTACTCAGGCCCATGTCCTCGGTAGTGTCCGAACACAGTATTTGGGGTCCGAAGAACGATTTGTACATATCCTCGTGCGTCATGCCGAGGAAATTCTGAATAGCGCGCGGTCCTTCTGGGTTGAATTCCCACATGCGGAGGGACCGGCATTTGCAAGGCTGGACTCGACGAACCAGCATGACTTGCATTACCATAACCAGACTGAAATCTCCCTCGAAGAGATCTCGGATACGGCTCTATAGTATTGGCACGTCCTTGGCTGGACCCCAGCTCAGTCCCCTGCTGATCCATGACATCAGTTGTGGTGGAGGGCCTGAGCGAAAGGTGGGGGCAGCTACCCACTTGGCACTTTGGGGAGCTGTGACGTAAACCCACTCCCGTTGCCACAATACGGACACCTCTGGAAAGGAACCCTTTGGCCACGGAGCATCAGCAATTTTGCTTATTAAAGCACCTCTGCACGCTGCGTACTGTCCCTCGACCATCTTCGGCTTCACATCGAAGGTCTTGAGCCACAAGCCGAAGTGAGGGGTAATGTGGAGGAAGGCCTCACACACGACAATAAATGACGAGATATGAAGAAGGGAATCCGGGGCCAGATCGCGAAAATCCAGCCCGTAATAGAACATGAGACCCCTAACAAAGGGATCCAGAGCGAGGCCTAGTCCTCGGAGGAAGTGGGAGACGCACACAACGCTCTTGTTGGGTTCGAGAGTAGGGACGACCTGCCCTCGGGCGGGCAGTCTATGCGAAATTTCGGCGGTCAGATATCTGGCCTCCCTCAACTTCTTGATGTTCTCCACCGTGACGGAGGAGGGCATCCACCGGCCTTGAAGGCTGGATCCGGACATGATTGATGGTCCGAAGCGCCTGACCTTGGCTTTGGGTGTTAGAACTCGAGGCGGGGGAGGGATTCGATTGAGCACATGAGGGAAAAAAGTAACAGCCTGGTCCCTTTATAAAGAGGGTGAATATCAAGCATCCTCCTCATGGCCGTTTGGGACTTGCCTAAAATCTAGGAGTCCTATGCATGGTTGGGTTACCCACATCCGTATTGATGAGAATCCCGTAATAAGGGGAACACGATCTCTGCTTTGACAAGACGTGTCAAGAAACCGCCTCGCGTTATGTGCGGGGCTGGTTAAAGAAAAACAGTTCAAATAATTACCGGGCCGTGGCGTGATGTCATGCTGCCAAAACATGTCAGCAGATTAGATTTGTGGAAATATTATTCTCTCTACGGTGGTATGTGGAACTTCTTTTGCAGGGTCGGACACTATCCTTGTATTCAAACTCTTCTATGGTGTATTCGGAGGAGGAACCCGCCTTGCAATGCCGAAGACAACACTGCGCGCCGGACTCATCGTCATTGAAGCCTGGTTCAGGGGCTACTGAGGGAGTCCTGGATTAGTGGGTCTCTGGACAGCCGGACTATATCCTTTGGTCGGACTATTGGACTATGAAGATACGAGATTGAAGACTTCGTCTCGTGTCCGGATGGGACTCTACTTGGCGTGGAAGGCAAGCAAGGAAATACGGATATGTCTATCTCCTCCTTTGTAACTAACCTTGTGTAATCCTAGCCCCTTCCGGTGTCTATATAAACCGGAGGGTTTTTGTCCATAGGACAACATACAATCATACCATAGGCTAGCTTCTAGGGTTTAGCCTCTCCGATCTCGTGGTAGATCAACTCTTGTACTACTCATATTATCAAGAATAATCAAGTAGGACATAGGGTTTTACCTCCATCAAGAGGGCCCGAACTTGGGTAAAACATCATGTCCCCTGCCTCCTGTTACCATCCGCCTTAGATGCACAGCTCGGGACCCCCTACCCGAGATCCGCCGGTTTTGACACCGACACCCGTCATGCTTGGAAGTCTAAATCACATTGTTTTTCTACTCTATGCATGCAAGCACCACATCATCAATTCGTGCATGTTACTCATAAGTTATTTCTTGCATTAAATTTTGCATTGAAAATGTATGTGCTGGTCACGTGCACACGTATGTAGTTCACATTCACATTTTTGTTAGAAATGCCATTCTTTTAACTGCAATTCATTTTTTCTCTTTGTACTCCTCCATCTAGGTGTGTAAGTCATCTTCTGAAAACCAAATAATCCCAAAACACTTTGGCATAGTACATTAACTCACTCCTCGTTTCTTGTTTCGTGACATATCAACCAATAAGAGATGTGGGCCATGCATGCTTTCCCAAAACACAAGCACTTCTCCTTTGTTCTAGAATCTTCTGTATCATAATTGCCCAAACTTTTTTTCTAAATGAATTGCCATTATTTGTTTTTTACTTTATGCTTTACAATGCACAATCCCATGAATCTTAACCTTTTTATAAAACTAATTGATTTTGAATGAGATTAACTATAAGAACTAAACGAACATCTACATCATGCATATATGACTCAAAGCTTTACATGCTATAGTGTGTATTTATTCATAATTTGGTTTCCAAATCTCACGCGTTCAATGCATGTACCTTACTACTTTTGAGTAGAGTAGTAAATTTCATGCGGCCGCGGGTATATCAAAATGCAGGGCCCATGCATCATTGCCTTTCGGTTGAACCTACGTCCACAATTTTTTGTACGTATATCCCCACGGGTCCCCAAACCCAAAATGCTTCCTCGTTCCCGTAAAACCAAGCAGCCCACGGGTCCTCAAACTCAATCCCTCTCCCATTTACTAAGATGTGGCCCCGCACGCAGTAGTACTCCTACAAACCCTACCGCCGCACGCATCATCGATTTTCTTCAAGAGGACGAGGGAGAAGCAGATTTGTAGTGGAGGCGCTTTAAAAAATGATTTGTAGTGGAAGCCCCTACATTAGGGTGCCCTAGGTAGCTGCCACACACATCATTGGTTTTCTCTTTTCTTTATGCTCTTGCTCCCTAGAGTGAAATGATGGTTGCTTCGTCCGTCCAGCTTAATGCAGGAAAGGTGGGGCTTTGTGGTTTGACCCCTCATCGCTCATTTACTACTACTATGGTGCTACGACCGGGGTGCCTCCAAGTCCAACAGCTGCTCCGAACTGTAATTTGGTGCATCACACGTGGAATAAGACGGTGGATGAGCCACATGTCGGCCAAAGGGGTCCTGTTAAGTGTGTCACCATTTCGTGTGCGGACTGACCCTGCTCGAGTTGCTACGTACTGTACTACCCTCCCCGTCTTGGTTTATAGGGCGTGCACGTAGTTCTTGGTCATCCATTTGACTAACTAAATATGAGTTACTATGTCACAAAAAGTATATCATTCGATTCTTAAGCGGACGTAGTTTCTAAACATATACTGTTCATCACATATATAGCCAGTTAAATTTTCAACCTAGAACGACGTGCATGCCCTGTAAACCGATACAGAGGAAGTACTAGTAAAAATAAGGTGATTTTACCGAGCGATGGGTGGGGGAGCATGGCCTGTCATGCGGTCCCACGTGTCATGATGTACCAAGGTGATGCGTGTGTCCCTCTTGAGGCAGAACAATGGCAAAGGCAATACTATACGTGGTTTTCTTGAAGGACATGATGGCGAAGAGAAGTGTGAAATAATGGTTGCTTCATCCGTCTAGGAAGGTGCGGCATTGTGATTTGACGTCTCATTGCTCATTACTACTATTGGGGCGGTATGACTGGGGTGCGTCCCCCTGTTGTTCTGCACTGTTAGTTGGTGCATGGCACGTCGACCTGGTTGCTATATGTCCCACATGTCGGCGAAAGGAAGTACAGAATTC